>NW_026112024.1:0-45000 GCF_024679095.1 Eriocheir sinensis
TCGGCTCCTCCCTCGCCGCTAACTGGCATTAAGGATTCCGCTCGCCTCGACACGGGACTGTACTTTGGGAGCCCGCCGCGCCGACCCTCACCTGAACCTATTTATCTCTCCCCTCTCCTTCCCCTCTCCCTCTCTCTCCCTGTCCGCTGCGGGTGCCACACGGAAGCAGCAACAAGGCAGCAGCATCACCGTGCGCGTGTGTGTGTGCGTGCCAGGACACCAGTGATTCATGGTATTAATGCGTTTATGTTTATGTTAGTCAGATGTCTTGGTGCCATTAATCGTTTTGGGGTCTCGAGGCTCAAAGTGATGAAGACGAAGCAGCTCGGGATGAAAGATAAAACCCAACCCTAAGCCTCCCACGCCTCTCATACAGTAAAAGGGACTCCATAAGCTCATCCAAGACGCTAAACATAGGCCTTGTACAGAGCCTTGCCCATGTGTTAGAGGGAAGAAAGAGCAGAAAGAAATATAGAAATAAAGATGACACCCAACCCTAAGCCTCCCAAGCCTCTCATACAGTAAAAGGGACACCGTAAGCTCACGTAAGACTCCTGTAAAAGTAAAACAGTAAATATAAACCATTCCGAGAGTCTTGTCGATGTGTTAGCGGGAAGAAAGAAAGAAAGAAAACCCCAATCCTACGCCTCCAACGATACCCATGACACTAAATGAGACTCCGTAAGCACATCCAAGAATCTAGTAAGCATAAGCCTTGCCGAGAGCCTTGCCCAGGGTAGTCTCTGCCCCGCCCTCTCTCCCTGGCGATGGTCCTTCTTCGAGGTGTTGCGGGTCAAGGCCGCGAGGAATAAGACAGTGCGTGTCCGTTAGCGGTGTCAATGAAGAGTGACGTGAGGGAACTAGTGTGTGGTGGTGTGGGTGTGTGCCTACTTAGCTAGCTGGTCCTGTTAGGCCTGGTCGCTGCTAGGGATGTGATGGAGTGGGGAAAAGAGCAAAGAGTGAGAAATTATAAAAGAATAAGAAAGGAAAAGTAAAGAATAAGAAATAAGGAAAAATAAGAAGGAGTAAAGAGTAAAACAATAATAGGAAAAGTGTAAGGAGTTAGACAAGTAAGAAGGAATTAGACAGAGAAGTATAGAGTGGGGAAGAAAGTAAAGAGTAAAGAATGAGAAGGAGTAAAGAGTAAGAAATAAGGAAAAATAAGAAAGAGTAAGGAGTAAAGAATAAGAAATAAGGAAAAATAAGAAAGAGTAAAGAGTAAAACAAAAATATAATAAGTGTGATGGAGTGGGGAAAAGATTAAAGAGTGAGAAATTATGAGAGAATGAGAAAGGAGGAGTAAAGAATAAGAAATAAGGAAAAATAGGAAGGAGTAAAGAGTAAAACAAAACTAAGAAAAGTGTAAGGAGTTAGACAAGTAAGAAAGAATTAGACCAAAAAGTATAGAGTGAACGAGGAGGATTATGCCCCTGTGCCAATTTGTACGCAGTAAGGAATGTGTGTAAAACTAGGGTGAGGATTACTTGTGCCAATTTGTACGCGGTAAGGAAGGTATTAATAGGATGGTCAGTCTTATGTGTGCCAATTTGTACGCGATGAGAAGGGTATAGGATCAGTATTACGAGTGCCAATTTGTACGCTAAGAATGGTGCAGAAAGAGGGTCAACATCAGTATATAAATATAATGTATGTTTAACAAGGTGAGGATAGTGCCAATTTGTACGCGATAACGAAGGTATAGGATCAAATTATGTGTGCCAATTGTGTTGTGGTAAAAAATGTTAAACGAGGATCAGTATTATGTGTGCCAATTTGTACGCGATAAGGAAGGTATAGGATCAGTATTGTGTGCGCCAATTTGTACGCGATAAGGAAGGTATAGGATCAGTATTGTGTGCGCCAATTTGTACGCGATAAGGAAGGTATAGGATCAGTATTGTGTGCGCCAATTTGTACGCGATAAGGAAGGTATAGGATCAGTATTGTGTGCGCCAATTTGTACGCGATAGAAAGAAATCGAAAACGAGGGCGATATCTACCCCGAACGAAACTCTCTAGCAGAACACAAGGAGGCAATCTACCTGTCAATTTACCTGCAGCGCTAAGTGTCAGGTGAAGCTAACAGGTGTGAGATGCTCGCTATGAGATAGCCGCCGCCAAGCAGTTCTATGTACGGCAGGAGGAATAGAGGTGACACTCCTGAGGCTGCTGGGAAACTAAACCGACGAGACCTCTGCAAGCACGTGAGACAGAGCTAAGAGGAACGGTGAAACAAGTGGAAGGGAAGAAAGATAAGGGACGAAGAACAATGAAACAAATTAAGGCGAGGAATAGAGGTGACACTCCTAAGGCTGCAGGAAAACTTAACCGAAGAAATCTCCACAAGCACGTGAGACAGCTAAGAGGAACGGTGAAACAAGTGGAAGGGAGGTTTCTGTAAGAGGAAAGATAAAGGTCGAAGAACAATAAAACAAATTAAGGCGAGGTTTCTACAAGAGGACTGAAACCTAAACCCGAGGCCTCAGGAGAGATAAGATACGAGGAACAGTGAAAAAAATGCAAGCGAGGTTTCTATAAGAGAAAGAAAACCTAAAACCAAGGCCCTCAAAGCCAAGGCCTCACGAAGCTAGGCAAACACCATAACAAAGTGAGCTCTCTACAACAGGACTAAAACCAGAAAGCAAGACCCTGCTCACGAAGCTACGAAGGACAGCATAACGAAATGAGCTCTCTATAACAGGACTAAAAACCAAACACCAAGGGCTGACGAGGCTAGACAAACAGCATAACGAAGTGAGCTCTCTATAACAGGACTAAAAACCAAACACCAAGGGCTCACGAGGCTAGACAAACAGCATAACGAAGTGAGCTCTCTACAGTAGGACTAAAAACAAGAAAACCAAGGCCTCACGGAGCTACGAGGAACAGTGAAGCCGAAAGAAGTGAAGTTTTTACATACAAGGAGAAGAAAAACTAATACCGAGTCCTCTGAAAGTAAAGAAAAGTAAGAGAAGCGATATGTCTTATGTGAAACGAGGTGTGCTGTTTATACGAGAGGAAGAAAACTAGAAAAAACTACAACCCGAGGCCTCTGTAAGCTATAAACAAAAGAATCGCTATCTCTTCCTAGTAAAATATAGATTCTAAAGACAAAGGAAGTAAAGAGAAACAAAAGAAACAATGGGTATCTCTTCCTAGTAAGAGATAAACTATAAAGACCTTTGTACAGCCTAACCCATAGATAACTCTTTGTAGACAGAACAGGCAGTACCCAACCCGGATCTTTGTACTGTAAGATATCGTATTATACAGTATAGTAGGAACCTTTGTACAGCAGGTGATAACAGTAGGTAGGCAGACCTTTATAAGAGGCAGAGAGGAAATAAAGAGATGTTACAGAGGAATATATAAACGTTTGAAGTCTTTGTATAGAGGATAATGATGATTTTTAATGGAACAAAATAGAAGAAGCATTTAAGAAGCATATAAGAAGCATTTGTAGGGGAATTTTAGGACAAGAACCAGAAGGAAAATAAAAAGATGACTAGAATATATAAACGATAGAAGTCTTTGTATAGAGGATAATGATAATTTTTAATGGAACCAAGGATAGGATAAGCGTATAGCAAATATTTGTAGTGAAATATTTGGACGAAAAACAAAAGGATTTTTTTATTTTTTTACAACAAAGGAGACAGCTCAAGGGCACAAAAAAAAACAATAGAAAAAAAAGCCCGCTACTCGCTGCTCCCATAAAAGAATCAAAAGAGGTGGTCGAAAGAAAGGTCAATTTCGGGAGGAGAGGTGTCCCGATACCCTCCTTTTGAAAGAGTTCAAGTCGTAGGCAGGAGGAAATACAGATGAAGGAAGATTGTACCAGAGTTTACCAGCGTGAGGGATGAAAGAGTGAAGATGCTGGTTTCTCTTGCATGAGGGGTTTGGACAATATAGGGATGAGCATGAGTAGAAAGTCGTGTGCAGCGGGGCCGCGGGAGGGGGGCAGGCATGGATTTAGCAAGTTCAGAAGAGCAGTCAGCGTGGAAATATCGATAGAAAATAGAAAGAGAGGCAACATCGCGGCGGAATTTAAGAGGTAGAAGACTATCAGTAGGAGGAGGAGAGCTGATGAGACGAAGAGCCTTAGACTCCACTCTGTAAAGATGTAAGTGTAATATATAAACGATGGAAGTCTTTGTATAGAGGACATGACGATTTTTAATGGAACCAAATATAGGATAAGCGTTCAAGAAGCATTTGTAAGGGAGTATTTAGACGAGAAACTAGAGGAAAAAAGAAAAGAAAGGTGGAATATATAAACGATGGAAGGCATTGTATAGAGAATATGAAGATTTTATATGGAACAAAATATAGGACAGGAATTTAAGAAGCATTTGTAAGGTAATATTTAGACGAGAAACTAAAGGAAAAAAAAGAGAAAGGTGGAATATATAAACGATGGAAGTCTTTGTATAGAGAATATTAAGATTTTATATGGAACAAAATACAGAATAGGAATTTAAGAAGTATTTGTAGGGGAAATGATAGGACGAGAAATAGAAGAAAAATAAGAAGATATGTGAAATATATAAACGATAGAAGGCTTTGTACAGAGAATATGCAGATTTTTAATGGAACAAAATATTGGATAAGGATATAGGAAGCATTTGTAAGGGAATTTTGTGTCGATAAACAAAAGGAAAATAAAAAGATGACTGGAATATATAAACGATGGAAGTCTTTGTATAGAGAATATGAAGATTTTATATGGAACAGAATAAAGGATAGGAATTTAAGAAGTATTTTTAGGGGAGTGATGGGACGAACAGAAGAATAATATAAATGGATAAAACGAGAATGGAGGCATAATACAAGCTCAGACAGAATGAAAACTTAAAGAATGCGATAAGAAATAGATAATACGATATATTGAAGAAAAAAAATATAGAAAGATAAAATATATAATAGAAAGAATCGATAAAAACGGGGGTAAATTTAGAGGTGATACAAACACACACGAAAATAAAAGTATAACAAAAGCTCAAACGGAATGAAAACTTGAAGAACACGATAAGAAATAGATAATACGGTATAGATAACTTATACCGACTAAAATAAGTAGTAAAAGCTAGGATAGGTAAACGGGAGGCCTTTGAAGGGAGGAAAAATAAAGAAACTGACGAAATATTTTTATCATTGGAGAAAAGAAGGAAAAAGAGGGTGAGGAGGCGTCTCTAAAAAGAAAAAAAACTAAGGGCCATATTCTGAAACATTTCGGGGCTCGCCCACCCTGCCACACCTGACAGGGGATTCATAGAGGTTGTTGTGGGCTCTTTCATGAGTAGTTTTAAGAGTCTATTGATAGCTTGACAAGGCTTCTGCACCATGAAAGTGAAAAAGCACTCCTGAGAACCTAATCTCCTCTACGGACTTTGGAAATCGTTGCTGTGGGGCCGATAGCGTCTGGGAATACGAGCCTAACGCCCCTTTCACACGCGGACTCTTTGCAGCGCTGCTCAGCATATTTGCCGCTGATGAATGGATGCTTTCACACGCACTCATGACCACAAAAAGTAGCGCTAAAAACAGATTTGCGTGGTTGGCTTCGCTGCCGGTGGCGACCACAAAAAGTAGCGCTGCTCGTCACGATACATGGCATTCAATGGGAGTTTTCACATGTAGCTGCAGCAGCGTCACTTTTTTAGCAGCGCGTGCGTGGGGCGATTGTAACGCTGCTAACGCCCTACTCAATTTTAGTAGCGATGCTGAGAAGCGCCGCTAATTCGACACTCACCCCACAACACTTTCTAGAAAGATAAGCTGCGCTTCACAGCAGCGCTGCTAAAACTGAGTCGCGCGTGAGTAGCGCTGCTGCAGCGCTCTAAGTGTCCCCGTGTATAAGGGGCCAAACAACGCCGCTATTCCCCTGACCTTTAAGACATAAGCTCCGAGTGACATGTGTATAAGAGCCTTGGAACCTCTTTGAACTGTATATAGATGACTTCGAACCCCCTTACTCGAGATGGTTGTTGTTGTTTTTAAAGCTGTTTACTATTTGTCATCTCGGAGACCTTAATCTACTTCAATACAAGGCGATTCCTGTCTTGAGTGTTGCAGGAATAAAGGAAGGAAAGGAAGTGGAAGTGTTGTGGAGGGAATGTATGTGAGGACGGGAAGTGTTGTGGAGGGAATGTATGTGTGTTGTATGAGTCTTGAGTGTTGCAGGTAGGAAAAGAAAGTAAGAAAGGGTAGCAGTGTGTTGTGCGTGTGTATATTTGAGTGTTGAGTGTTGCAGGAAGAAAGGAAGGTAAGAAATAGTTGAGGGTGTAAGGAAAGAGTTAACGATGGAAGGAGGATGAAGGAAGAAAGGAAGGAAGTGAAAAAAAGGTGCAGTGTGCTGTGTGTATGTGTGTGTGTGTGTGTGTGTGTGTGTGTGTGTGTGTGTGTGTGTGTGTGTGTGTGTGTGTGTGTGTGTGTGTGTGTGTGTGTGTGTGTGTGTGTGTGTGTGTGTGTGTGTGTGTGTGTGTGTGTGTGTGTGTGTGTGTGTGTGTGTGTGTGTGTTGTCTGAGTCATTCCTCGTGTAGGTGTTGCGTGTCATGATGAAAAAAGAGATCTTGCAATGGAGTATAAACGATGGAAGTCTTTGTATAGAGGATATGAGGATGACCAGGTGAGGAATAAGAAGAGAGAGAAGAAGAAAAAGAGAGAAGATGGTGACGAAAGATAAAGAATAAGAAGAGAGAAGAGAAAAGAAAAAGAGAAAAAGAGAGGAAAGTGAAGAATAAGAAAGACGTGAGGAGTGTGGAATGATGAGAAATGATGAAGAATGAGTGTGTTAAAAAAGCCAAAGATTATTATGTTATTATTGTAATTATTATTATAAGCATTATTATTACTATCTTCATCTGTATTACTATTGTTACTATCTCTACTACTACTACTACTACTACTACTACTACTACTACTACTACTACTTCTGCTGCTTCTCCTCCTACTACTACTACTACTATTACTTCTATTACTACTACTACTACTACTACTACTACTACTACTACTACTACTACTTCTGCTGCTACTACTCCTACTACTACTAATACTGCTGCTGCTACTACTACTGCTACTACTACTACTACTACTTCACTACTGCTACTACTACTACTACCACTACTACCATCACTATCACTATTACCACTACTACTACCAACTACTATTACTACTACTACTACTATCATCACTACTACTACTACCAATACTACTACTCACTACTACTCACTCTACTACCACTACTTACTACTACCACTACTATTACTACTAATACTACTACTACTACTACTACTACTACTACTACTACTACTACTACTACTACTACTAACTACTACTAACTACTACTACTACTACTACTAACTACTACTACTACTACTACTTTTTTTTTCTACTACTACATAAATGTTTATTTTCCCGACACATAATCATGGAGGGCTCCATAGCTTGGAGGTCATTAGCCCCAACTCTGTTCGCTAATGAATGTGGCATCCAACCATATCACTAATACTACCTGACACTAAATCACCTATCATCTATTACGTCTAGATCCCCCTTTCCTTCCCTACTCAAGTCACTCCCGACCCATCCTAATGTCACTCTCCACCACTGTGGCTTCATAGTCCATATTGAGATGGTGGTGGCTTTTGGGGCCAGGTGTCTGGTGCCCCTGAGACATAGGATGGCCGACCTGAGCAGGAGAACGAGGCGACACCTCATCCAGGCGACAACGTGGCTCCTTGGCTGATGCTTCTTTCTGAGATTAGTTCCATGAGGCGTGCGTAGAAGCATTGGGCCCTGGGACCCATCCTGCCGGATGTGGTGAAGACGAGGGGGTGAAGCTGCCCTGATCTACATGTTGGATTCTTTTCACCGTATGCCCTTGTCTTCTCCTGCTCGTTCCTGTGGTGGGCGGCCTGCAGGCAGCTCACGGTGACAGGCAGCCATCGGGTCGAATATGCGGATGTCCATGAACGCCACTGTCCGCGCACCCAGAACTGCGGGCACTACATCAACCTGTGCCTCCTGTGAGGTATTGGCTGTCCTGTACCGAAGGTGTTCGCCGTCCAGGGGAAGCAGTGCAAGCCTGGTAGTGAGCGATCTTGGCATACCTCCCCTGTCATGCTGGCTGTCAGATCCCTCACTTCATCGTGTCGAATACAGACGAAGCCTCCTTTTACATGTCGTTAATAGTGTGGGTGACATCATTTGGTGATCCACATGCACAGAGATCAGGCAGTCCCCTCAATCGGCCATTGGGCCATATCTCAGGTAGCAATGGCGTCGACAAATTCTTGTTTGTTGAGGCTGGAAGCCCTTGCTCTGATTGGTAATGATTGTTAGCCAGTTAGAGGCGCCTGCCTCCTGTGCTGTGCTTTTTCTACCCATTTCTTGTGGACAGGTGGTGGTGTAAGACGGTCCGAAAGCTCTCGTCTTTGGGCCTGTTGCCTTTCTTCTGAGATTTTTCTTTTAATATCTCTTTATTTCTGTTTGGCTCCTATCTCGCCCTTCTGCCTCCTGGAGCGATGATCCTGTTGATGAGTGACCTGGTAAGGCTGATGGAGTTTGGTTCTCTTATCTGCCAGCTTCTGGGTTGGTGATCCCCATCCCACCCAGTCTTGGGGAAGTGCTAGCATATCCCTCTCCTCCCCAAAGCATGATATTTCACCAGCGCCGGCAAGAATACATTCTTTGACGGCATTTCTTCTCCAGTGGTCGGAGGAGTGGACTGATGCCGGGGATGGTGCGCATCAGGAACGTCCACCGATGTTGGATGCCGTGGGTGTACGCTGAATAGGCAGCGTGTGTGGCCCAGTCTTGGCAATGGCAGACAAAGCTTCTATTTCCTTCACCCATTCAGCTACTTTGTCTCCCACGTACTCCCTTCTTATATACCTCTGTCCCGGGATCACTGCACCTAAGTGTCGTTGTCCGTCTTTGTCACAATGACGCCACTTCCTCTAAAAAAAAAAAAAAAAGGTTCTACGGCATGGTCATAATGTTCAGGTTTTGACATTGTTATATCGGGACAGACTTGGTGGCGTTAGGGGATGTATCCTATTCTCAGGGCCGGCGGTGTTCAGCAGTGTCCCACCACCCTTTAAGTCTGAGATTTTACCAGCACTCTGAGAGGTCATCCGCATAAGCCATACTGTTTCACCGTGTTTCTGCGAACGCGATTCTTCATTTTTGGAGGACTGATAGGCCCAGGCCGTACATAGCGCATGGCTCATTGGGTCACCTTTGTGTTGTTCCCTCAGATGATTTTAACACTTTCACTTTTCCGCTGTGGCTATTTATATATAAGTCGGTCAGGTATGTATAGGTATTTTCGACATACATAGCTAAGCTGGGAGAAAACTTGGTTTTAATGTTGTGTATCATAGTCTTTCTATTTATTGTGTTGAAGGTACTTTTTGGCGTCAACAAGAAGCACTGCTTCACTCCACGTGGTCGAATATTCCCGCATGGCATGGACTGCTGCTTCTCCTCCTGCCTGCTGCTGCCCCCGGCACAAACTTGGAGGTTCCTGCTGC
Organism: Eriocheir sinensis; assembly: GCF_024679095.1. Taxonomy (NCBI): domain Eukaryota; kingdom Metazoa; phylum Arthropoda; class Malacostraca; order Decapoda; family Varunidae; genus Eriocheir; species Eriocheir sinensis. Next base: position 9,537 of record NW_026112024.1, read on the forward strand.
CATTCTCACATCTTCTTTGCTGACGGCAGCCATGATGCATTTGCCTACGATGCGCCGCAGGACTTTCTCCGACTTATTGGCCTGCATCCCGGCCTCTTGTCCAGGGGAATGAGGCGGCATGTCCGTCATCGGGCGTCCACATAGTGGCAGCTGAGGAGGCGAGTTTTCTTGCCAGTGGTGCAACGGTGTTGCGCAAGTCACCAGCTGCATTGCCAAAGTTGGCGCTGCTCAGCAAGCTTCTGCCATCCCTGCATCAAGTCCTGAGGGCCCCGCGCTGCCACGAGTCTGAGGGTTTTCTTCCACACCATCTCCTGTTATCCTTTCTGTATATAACTGGATTCGGTGGTTGGTGACATCCTGCCAGTCTCAGTCCCTTCAGGTCCCACTCAGAGGTGGAGGATGTTTTTCCTTGAGTTGACTGATCGTGTCCCTGGTGAGGAAGCTTTTACCCAGCTGTGTGGAATTTTCAACCTGATTAAGGCTCATGTTGCCAGACGCAATATTTGCTCTTGTCGCATTTTGTCTGCAAGAAACTTCCAGGGCCTGTCTACTGTAATGAGTGTGTTGTTTTGTTGGGTCCGGGGGAGCCTCCTGTATGGCTCTGGCTACCTCCAAGGAGGGCATCTAACCTCGTTAGTTTGCCACAAGGCAACTCTCCCCTTCTTTAATGCCCTCGATATTTTCGGCTTGTTTGGTCTTTTGGGTGTGCTCTTTGGAGGAAGAGATGGGGGAGGAGAGTGAATACAATTTTCAGGGGATAGGGGCGCATAGTGGTATTATTTCTGGATGTAGTTATTTAACAGGGTGACAATTTCTTTGATGATAAATGTCGGCTCCCACATCTGGGTGGTTCAAAGATTTCTTGCAGACCACCCAACAACTTCAAGGTATGTGTCATCCACCCACCTCGTTGCTTCCCTCCGCTAGCCCCTTCCAAGCAAAGCTTCCCTGACCTCCGCCGCGCCCTGTCCAGTCGAAGAGGAAGAGTGATGAGGGGTGGTGGTAGTGGTGTTGGTAGTGGCAACATTGGAGGTGCCAATGGAAGGGGTGGTACCGGTTGAGGGGATATAGAGGTGGCGGTCAGCAGCAGCTCCTCCGACACCCCCTCCCCTGCTCACTCCTTCCCTGGCGGCCCTCATTGTCCCTGCGGTGTCGCGCTTCATCGTTATCCTCCCTGCTCTGATCCCTGCCCAGGGATTTTGGCACCTGTCGCTCTTTTACAGTTCGTACAGCGTCTTTTCTCCTTAACACATGCACAGTTTATACATCTGTGATCTTCTTTGTACAAACGCAGCATCTTCTTTGGCTTGGAGGGTCAAGCATTTATAAAATTATAGATATTGATATTAATGACAACAGGAATATTGGTAGTACATATAGTAATAATGACTGATTATTGATTATAATTGAAAGTAGTAGTGATATCTACTGTGGAATGACACTAATATAAATATTCCTATTAGTTTAGCGACATTGACAGATATATAGATAGGATTATAATCAATATAATAGGCTGACATTGTTTTCAAAGGATGAAAGAAAGAGAGAGAGAGAGAGAGAGAGAGAGAGAGAGAGAGAGAGAGAGAGAGAGAGAGAGAGAGAGAGAGAGAGAGAGAGAGACAGACTGGAAAGCTGCAGAACGCTTGACCACAGACCTAATATCATTTCCGATTAGCAGAAGGAACCTTGCGTCCGTCAATGCCTCAATAAACCTGGCCCTCCACTATCAATACCTGGCCAATCTTCCAAACACCTATCCCCTATTCTACAACACCAGCAGTCACCTTCTTCAATTAAATATCCTCGGTCTATCCTTAACTCAAAAAATCTCAACTGAAACTTCATGATCGCCAATTTCGTTAAATTGAAGCGTCGGTTGTCGAGGTTAGGCGTTCTGTATCGTTCCACCAGTTCTTTTGCCTCCCTGCACAGTTGCTATCCATAACAGGGGCCTTGTCCGCCTTCGTTATGGAGTATGCATCTCACGAAAGCTGGGTGGGCTCCCACCACACAGCTCTTCTGACAGAGGGATACCTCTTGAAGGATTCTTTCTTCATCAGCCTCTCCTCTTACTGATAGTCTTTCCTGCCGCTCGAATCTAGCTTTCGCGATGTTGCTCTCTTCATCTTCTATCAACTAGTGGTTTCCATGCTGCCTGTCCTATCTGAACTTGCTCTGCATGCCTGTCATTCATCAATGATCTCCTTTCACTTTGCAAATAAAGGTCCTGGTCTCACCCTATACTTCCAACTTCTTTCAACAGAAGACCCTCTCAGGTTCAAATTCCAGACTCCAGGCTGCAGAACTTCACCTCGTCATCCTGCTATTTCCTCCTGCTATTAGAGGAACTCTTTCCAGTGTCCTCAAAAAGGCTTTTTCCACCTTCAACTCGACACAATCTTTCCAACCTGTTCCCTATTCTTTTCGACAAAACGCTTGTCACCTTCTTTTCAACACCAAATATCCTCGGTATCCTTAGCTCATCTCAAGTGGAAACTTCTCTCAAATCATTTCATTTGGAAGTTTTCTTGTATTGTCGTTTAGATTTTATATTACGCATTTAAAGTCCCTCCCCAAAAAAGAAATGGAATATTTTTTGATTGCATGTATGCTGAATAAACGATAGTTTCTTATTCCCTTCCATTCGGCTACCGCTGCCGCCAGCAGTACGGCCAGTGAAAACGGTTCGTATCGATAGCTCAAAGCAGCCGATATCATTAGCTCGTGCAGCGCAAATGGCTGGCCGATCAAGCCGTACCGCTGGATCCAGCGATATCAGTAGCTAGTGTGACCGCACCTTTAGGAGTCCTAGTGAGCGATGACCTCCGTCCTAGGGCTCAATGCATTCAGGCTAAAAGTCGGGCCATCAGAGTACTTGGTTTCATCTCAAGGAGCGTAAGCAATAGGACGCTGAAGTCATCCTCAAACTTTACTTAGCACTAGTTAGACCTCATCTCGATTATGCAGTTCAGTTCTGGTCCCCCACTATAGAATGGATATCAAGATGTTAGAATCTGTACAGAGGAGGATGACAAAGATGATTCAGGGGGTGAGAAACTTGCCTTATGAAGACAGGCTGAAGCACTTAAATCTACACTTTCTAGAAAGGCGAAGGTTGCTAGGAGACTTGATCGAAGTCTACAAATGGATGAAGGGCTTTAATAGAGGGGATGTCAATAAGATTTTGATAGTAAAAGAGCCAGGCAGGACGCGTAGCAATGGTTTTAAGTTAGACAAATTCAGATTCAACAAAGACATAGGCAAGAATTGGTTCACCAATAGAGTGGTGGACGAATGGAACAGGCTTGGGAGCCATGTTGTGGGTGTCAAAAATTTATTTGACAGGAATAAGAAAAATAAAACTACAAAAAATGGGGAGTAATTATAAGAAAAATGCTACTCCTACTTAGAGGAGAGGACTAGATTACACAGCTAACGGCAACAACAAAAATGCTACTCCTACTTACGAGGAGAGGACTAGATTGCACAGCTAACAACAGCAACAAAAATGGTACTCCTACTTACGAGGAGAGGACTATATTACACAAGTAACAAATAAAAAATAAGTTAACCAGCAAACTAACTTAAATAAAACGATGCTTCAAAGAGCTGCTTCGAATAGCGCTTCAGAGTGCGAGGGAAGGCAGCGAGAGAGGAAGCGAGCCTGTCAGAGGCAGCAGCTTATAGCTATTGAAAGAAGACGGGTCGGCGCTGGTTGTGATCCACCGTCGGGCTCGATATTTACTTAGACACGGCAAGCAGTCGACGCCCTGGATTTCTACTACTTACTGCCGGGATACGTCAAACTACAATACTGCTCCGCATCACCAGCCTTACCAGATACGGCGAGCAGACACGACGCCCGGACTACTATACTACTAACAACTAGGATTTGTCGATCAACAATACTGCTGCCTGTCATTAACACCCTGATGGTTACAGCTAAGTACCTTTCTAGCATTAATCCTAATTTGGCCAAATAGGGGAGGTGTTAGGAGGGGAAAGAAATACGCACGACTCAAGAGAATCGGAGACGTTGCGTATGAAGCAGTACTGTACGTGTGGTGCGTCATAACGTCCACGCGACAGAAGGGCAGTAAAGTGTTCGGCACCACGAATAAGCGGTGTCGTTACGGAGCATGAAAACAACAAACCTCAGGTAAATTATATTAATAGTTCAGAATCACCTGAGGTTGTCATGCTAAAATAAATTAACTTTCACAACAATTCACTAAATCATTACGTTTCGCCCTTTTCAGTGGTTTGTTCAGTGTACGAGGACAACATTCAAATAACTGGAATCCATCTCCCTTTTATGTGAGTAGAAACCTGAACACCTTTTTATAAACCCAGCATTTAACTGTGAGCCACACCTACGAAGGTGAGGGGATTTCAGAGGGTTTACCCCAATAAGTGGCTACATATTTTCCACAGCTAAAATTAATGGTCCTTCGAACCGGATTTCCAGTTGTTTGAATTGTAATGAGTTACAGGGTTGTTATTGGAGGTCATTCGCAGGTTCCTAACTTTATACCAGCCCTACAAGATACAGAAATTGAAATCTGTAAAGTAAATGGCGGAAAACTAAAGATTTTTGGGAGCATTCACGATTCCATGTAATGCGGGAAGATGAACACGACTTAGCCATTCTGTTCTTGGGCGGCAATGACGTTTATGATGGCTGCAGTCCTCGGGAACTAGTTAATGAGATACTTCGAATCACTGACCACCTTCAACAACTTAATAAACGAGTGGCTGTCACATTACTGGAGCCTCGACATTACAGTAATGGTAATAGATTTGGAGTTAGTCCTACAACTTATAATAAGGTTTCAAAAGCAATTAATAAAGGTTTGTGGAAAAGTTTAAAGAACAAGAACATTCGAACCATCAACTTGGGAGCGAAACCCTTTGCAGCAGGACACACAGCTGATGGTGTGCACTTTGAGCCACTAACAAAATTCTACATTGCTTCAAAATACAGGAATTGTGTTGAGCACCACCTTAATAAAGCAACTTAGATTTAATATAACAACAATGACTTCTATCGAACAGTGTAAAAGATCCTTGCAAGCCTTTAAAGGCCACATAACAAGAGCCATCAACAACTGCAATTCGATTATCTCAAGTGAAACTATAGATATAGATAAATTGGAAACATCAATTTCTTTCCTCGAGAGAAAGTGGCCTGGGTATGAAGAAGCTTACATGAGTTTAGAAGCAACAATGATAGCTTCTGATGTGGGATCTGACACGAGTTCGGAGCAAGAAGAATACTATACAGTTTGGGAGAACTATCAAGACAATTTGGCGAAATTTAAATCTCGCTTACGAAACCTTGGTGAGAACCCAAAGAATGAAGCTCCCAGAGTAGGCACTATGGCAATAGCAAAGCTGCCCATAATTAAATTGCCAACGTTTTCAGGCGACTACACTGAATGTGAATCCTTTTTTGATCAGTTTCAGGCCCAAATCGGGAAACGAAGTGACTTAGAGCCAGTAACCAAATTACAGTATTTAAAGTCTCAATTAAAAGGCAGTGCACTAGACTTAATTAAGAATATTCCATCTCTTGATGTTAACTACCAGCACGCTGTTGATGCTTTAAAGGAAGTTTATGGAGATGGGGAAAGGATTAAAAGAGGCATCTTGAGTAAAATTCTAGATCTTGCATCTCCTACAGTAACTAACAGTAGGAATGATCTTGAGTCCTTTAGAATATCTTTAATAAACTTAACAAGGGCACTGAAAGACAAAACAGACTACTCGGACTGCGAGTGGATAATAGCCTTCATGTTCCAACGTAAGCTTCCTAAAGCAGCTATTCATCAACTCTACCTAAAATATGGTAAGAACTATTTTTCTATAGAGGAGATGACAGATGGCCTAAAGCATCTAGTATCTCACATGGACATAGAAGATGGACAGGTGAGCAAGAAGTCAAAGGATAATAATACTTCAACGAATGGGAAACAAAATGCAAAATTGATATTGGAACGTATTCCTATCACAAAGGAACTGATCAAGCTAAACCTAAATCAAAAGTAAACCTTCAGAACAAAGGAAAATTTGTATGTATGTACTGCAGCGGTCAACACTATACAAGTGAATGTGAAAATTATGCTACAGTGGCAACGAGACAATCTCGCTTGATGGAATTAAACCGATGCAGTAGATGTGTTAGTACACAACACAATGCAGACAATTGCAACATGGTGTTACTAGACTGCAAAAGATGTCATAAAGGTAAACATCATACCGCACTGTGTGTTTCCAAGGTTAAAGGCAGGAGTAGTAGTGTTCAAGAAGAACGTCCACAAACCACACAGCAAGCTGTCATGTCAGTTAAAGGCAAAGTGAAGTCTAGATCAACAGCACTTCCCACAGCAACCATAGAAGTTCGCAATGAACATAGCAAACAAAACTATATACCAGAGCGTTCTTTGACCAAGGATCTCAGTGTACTTTTATCAAAGAAGACTTGGTTAAGAAGCTACAGTTGAAGATAAGTGGGAAAGTTAGATTGGCTATGTCTGGGTTTTTGCATTCAAAGGATTATGAAGAGTATAACTTGGTACGCCCGGTTGTTCGTCTTGGTAACAGGCTTAAAAGAATAACTGCCTTAGTAGTTGAGCGGCTCCCAGGAAAAATCAGTGTGCCAGGACTAACCAGAGTTGCAAAGATGTTGAAGGAGGCTGGGCTAGAACTTGCGGACAAACATTTGACTAGTGATGTAATAGATGGAATAGAACTTGTCATAGGTGGAGACTTCTACGGAGAATTTATCACAGGTCTCGCAACTTACTCTCAAACTCGACTGAGTGGAAGCCCTGGAGGGTATTTAATATATGGACAGATTCCTAATAACGAAACTGAATCTTCAGAAAATTCACAGAATGCACTGGTGGCCAGATTGTGTATCCAACCAGATCCTACGGAGATCAAACAGCTGATGGAAGAAACTGAGGTGGAAATCCATAAACTGTGGGATTTAGACACCATAGGAATTGATACCCAGAAACCTCCACCAGATGACTGTTTGGCATACCAAGATTATCTAGATTCTGTACAGTTCAAAGGAAATAAGTACTTCGTCAGGCTGCCATGGAAATTGAATTGCCCTAAACTTCCCAGCAATTTTTCTATGGCGTTAGGACAGCTGAAGAGTTTAGCAAATACCCTGGCGGCACGAAATGAAGTTGAAGTTTATCATGATCTGATTCAGACTCAATTAGAGAATGATTTCATTGAGATAGTTCCAGCAGCATCTCCGACAGATCAGTGCCACTATCTCCCTCATCACGGGATTAAGAAAGATAGTGCTACAACTCCCTTGCGTATTGTATTCAACTGCAGTGCCAAGAGGAGCGGCCAACCGTCTCTAAACGACTGCCTAATGAAAGGACCCTCCTTAACTGAAAAACTAGGCGACGTATTGCTAAGATTCAGAACTAACAAGTACGCATTCAGTGCAGATATAAGTAAAGCCTTTCTGAGAGTAGGATTACAAGAGTGTGATAGAGATTTCACAAGATTTCTGTGGTATGAAAATCCGCAGAATCTTAGTTTTCCTCCAGTTACATATCGGTTCAAGTCGGTGTTATTTGGAGCAACCTGTAGTCCATTCCTCTTGCAAGCTACCATAGATTACCATCTAAGGAACTCTGACAATATTTACAAAACTCTAATAAGCCAGAACCTCTACGTGGACAACTTTCAAGGGACAGTTGATTGCCAACAACAACTATTTGATGTCTACGAAAATGCAAACATGGAATTAGCCAGGGCTAATCTTCCCCTGAGGGTGTGGGTCTCTAATAATGCGGCCCTTAATAGTAGAATTGCGGAGGATTTTGAAGATTATACAGTTCCTTCTTCTACTAGCGTATTGGGTCTGTACTGGGATGTTCAGAATGACGAGCTAAGTATCAAACCACCTGCTCTTGTGGACCACAGTTCCCTTAGCAAGAGGAAATTATTGTCTCTGATATCTTCAGTATTTGACCCGCTTGGGTTACTAGCACCAATTACCATCAGGGGAAAATTACTAGTAAAAGAAGCCTGGCAAATGAAGCGTGGTTGGGACGAGCCTTTGCCTCCCTCCTTTACAGAGGAATGGCTGAAATTAAAAGCTGATTTCTTGAAAGCAGATACCATCCTTTTCCCCCGAAATATAGGGCAAGATAATAAGTCATGTACGCTTCACGTATTTTGTGATGCCTCAGCGAAGGCGTATGGAGCAGTAGCCTACCTTGTGTCAGACGACAAGAGCAACATATTAACTGCCAAAGCTAGAGTAACACCAATGAAAGTTCGCTCACTCCCACAATTGGAACTAACAGCTATACAAGTGGGAACGCAACTAGCAAAGTATGTTACAAACACTCTTAAGACTTTGAACATAGAAAATGTCTTCATATGGTCGGATAATGAAGCTGCTCTTCAATGGATAAAAAACAATAACAGCAATATAGTTTATGTCAAAAACAGAGTAGCAAGTATAAGAGAACTCGCTTCTAACTTCAACTTTAACTACGTACCATCCAGCAGCAACCCGGCGGATCTTCTGTCAAGAGGAACATCCCTGGGTAATTTATTAAAGGAAACGCTCTGGATGCATGGGCCCTTTTGGATAGACCGTCCAGACAAGTGGCCAGCACAGAAAGAAAACGTGGTTAGCGTAAACACCGTAGTAGAGGCAGTTACTTGTGACCCCATATTCAAGGCTTCAGATATGTCTTCTCTTACAAAGATTATTAATGTAACCAATAATGTCTTCAAATTCATCAAGGCAGTTAAGCCTTCGGTGCAACTACCGAGTGCAATGACATACTGGTTGCAAGGCATACAACAGTATCATTATCAAGAAGAATACGAATATCTCACTTCTAAGAATTACTTCACTAAAGGAAAACTAAGTTTAGTAAGACTATCAAACAGTGATATAGGAATTCCGGCAAAATTTCCCATAGTACTTCCTCGTCGATCTTGGCTTACCTCACTTATTGTGAGAAGAGCGCATGAACAAACATTGCATGGAGGGTAGCCGAGAATCTGAGTTTAGTGCGGAACAGTACTGGATACCAAAAGGAAGACAGATAGTAAAAATGAGGTCAGCAAATGCCTTGTGTGTCGAATCATGAACGGAAGAAAGATGACGCTGCCAGGTCCCCCTGCATTACCTAAAGAAAGGGTAATTCATGCAGAACCTTTTCATACGGTTGGGATAGACTACACGGGAAGCATAACTATCAGTAACCCTACCAACAATGGGTTTGATAAGTATTACATTTGCTTGTTCACGTGTGCCACTACACGTGCTGTTCACTTGGAATTAGCAAAGGACTTAACAGCGCAAACATTTATCAATTTGTTAAGAAGGTTCATCGCGCGGCGATCCTCTCCTAAAGTAATAATATCCGACAACGCCAGTAACTTCAAAGGGGCAGAAAAATTCCTACAAAATTTACATGAAGAGCCACTTGTTAAAGCTCACCTGAATAAACATCTGATTGAATGGAGGTTCATACCCCCCCGAGCCCCATGGATGGGAGGATTTTATGAACGGCTAATTGGTGTAGTAAAGAGCTGCATTAGGAAAGTTCTTTTCAAAAGGAAAATTTCTGAGGATGAATTACGAACCATCTTGACAGAAGTAGAAATGCGGATAAACAACCGCCCATTAACCTACATAGATGATGACGTCAGTCATCCGCAACCCTTGACCCCTGCACATTTGATATATGGGAGACGTTTACAGCCCATGCCTGTTGATATAGAAGATAAATCCACGGACCCAGACTACCTCAGCGTGGATGAATTGCATAACAGATACACATTTATTTGTGAGAGAATTAAACACTGGGAAAGGGTGCGGAAGAAAGAATACCTAATGTCATTACGCGAAAGGTTCTATGGAGCCCAACCACCGAGTGATAAAGACACCTTAAACGTGGGCGATATAGTGATCGTTGAAACTGAAGGAAACTGAGATTCTTGGCCTCTAGGAAGAATTACAGCCAAGCATCCTGACAAGTCTGGCACCACAAGTGTAGTGGAGGTGGTTTCTAAAGGAACAAAAGGTTTAAAGACCATTAACAAACTCATTCCCTTAGAGTTACACTGTGATCCTGAAGCGACTAAGACACAAAGGAACACAAAGGAAGAACAAACAACAGCAGACCTGCTGGTCCTTACGAGGCTGTTTGTGACAAGCTACACTAACTATCTAATCAAAGGTGGAAGATGAAGGACAGCAAAGGCGAAGGCTCCCATCCCTCCAGCCAAAGCTGGCAGGAAAGGAAAAGAACCATGCAGCATGGAAAAACTGCATGGAATTTATGTAGGAAAGAGGAAAGAACTACCATTACTGCTACCACTAACCGGGCAATAAAAGCGGACAAGGACACCAGTATTCGAAAGAACTTAACGTTATTACGACAATGAGTAATATCTTAGTTGCTGGTTGGATTCAAAACACTTGTCTAATCTATTCTTGAAGGCCGTAACTGTTGTACTATCAACGACATCACAAGGTAGAGAGTTCCAAACATTAACAACTCGATTGAAGAAGAAGTGTTTAGCTTCGTGCGACGAGAATCTTTTACCACTTATCTTCAAATTGTGATTTCTTCTTCTTCTATTTGATCGATCAATTGTAAAGTAATCTTCCGCATTAATATCACTGAATCCTTTAAACATTTTAAACACTTCTATTAGATCGCCTCGCATTCTTCGTTTTGATAGGCTGAATAAATTTACTTCTTTAAGCCTTTGTTCATATGACAAATTTCTCAACCTAGGAATCATCTTTGTTACTCTTCGTTGGACCCGTTCCAACTTTTCTATGTCTTTTCTGTAGTAGGGAGACCAAAACTGTACACAGTACTCTAGACGGGGTCGAACCAACGAATTATACAGTTTTAATATTACTTTTTCCGATTTATTATTAAAGACTCGTCCGATGAAGCCAACCAATTTGTTTGCAGTTTTAACTACCTCTGAACAATGCTGACCGGGCTTTAAATCGCTTGATATAGTGATTCCAAGATCCTTTTCTTTACTTACTGCAGAAAGTTGTTGGCCATTCATTACGTACCGAACGCGATTGTTATTTTTTCCGATGTGCAACACTTTACATTTCTCAACGTTAAATTTCATTTGCCATTGATTGGCCCAACGTGCAAGTCGATCTATATCTGATTGTAAAGCTTCTTCGTCGAGTATCGCAGTTACTTTACTAGCAATTTTGTGTCATCAGCAAATTTTGATACTTTGCAAATGAGCCCATCATCGATATCATTAACATAAATTAAGAAGAGCATGGGGCCAGGCACTGATCCTTGAGGTACGCCGCTTTTGACATCGAGCCAGTTAGATGTAACACCGTTTAGAACTACTCTCTGTTTCCGCTCAGAGAGCCAGTCCACAAGCCAATTGTGAATGTTACCCGAGATACCGTGCGCCAGTAGTTTGCTGAGCAATCGTTGGTGGGGGACCTTATCAAATGCCTTTTGAAATTCCAGATATATGATATCTACTGATCTGCTTTCATCGAACACCTCAAAAATATAGTGAAAAAAATCAAGTAAGTTAGTCAAACACGAACGTTTACTACGGAAGCCATGTTGCGAATTATTGTCAATGAAATTCAAGCCAGGGCTCCTACAGGAATGAAGTTCAACATCCTTTTGGTAGAGAAGGAAAAGGAAACAACTTTGGAAGAAATTCTGCACCGTAGGGGAAGAGTTGGAACGACACAACCTACAAGAAGAAAAATTAGTATGCACAGTCAAATCATAACTCAGGAGGAATGTAGAAAGGAAACTACAGGGCAGGAGGGGACACAGAAAAAAGAGAAGTGTAACAAAGTTCCAGGAAAGAAAAGGAAGGAACCTGAACCACTTTCTGATACCACAACTGAAGATGAGATGGAAGTAATGGAAAGTGATTCTGCTGATGAGGTCAGTTTCACTTTAAACCAAGATGAAAGTGAAACTGAATGTGAGGAAGAAATACAGGCACCAAAGGCAACCCCAGCAGACACTCCAGTAATAACAGATGATTCTGTTGGAAAGTACTACGCAGTGTATTATACTGAGCCACGTATGATTTACTTCTGGGGGAAAATAGTTAAAACATTTGCTGATGATGATGATGGCGGTACTGTGAACAAAGTAGAAATTGATTGCCTTCAGAAAAAAAACATTTCGAGTGACCCAAAGGAGTGGACATGGACTGAGCGGAACACAAACAAAGACATTGGCATAGTAGACCAAGAATACATATTCTATGGACCAGAGGTTCCCATGATAAAGAAAAACATTTTTAGATTCCCAGATGAAATGGCATGTGCTTCTCTGAAGGTTATTGAAAAGAAATTGAAGGCAAATACATAAATATTTCATAATTCTAGTGAAGAAATTGTGACATATTCCCAGGAAAGAAAAACTTTGTGAAACTTATTTATTTTATAAGGAACCAATTATATATTTACATGAATTTATGTAACAATGAAGAATATGTGTTTGAATTTAAGTTGGTGATATACCACTTAGAAATATAAAGATTTTTTCATGATACAACAGTACCAGGATTCATTGGTTAACATTATTATTGCAAGGATAAAAATTAAGAGGCATTTTATGTAATGTATAATGAAGAGTATATATACAATTCCCAGATGATGCACAAATATGAAATATCAATCATTTTTCATGAAAGAAATGTGTGGGTATTCATTGTAAAACTTTTTTTTTAGCAAAATATAGCTGATTTTTTCTTGCCCCATCATGATTTTTTTTACCCCTTTTCCGGGGAAGAAAAAATTACCCAAAAATATTCATAATAAAAAAGCTATGGGACCCTGGCTCAAGATCAGCTGAAATATGATGTAATAATGACAAATGAATAAAACAGACCAGGTATTGTGAAAATGCTGAACCATATTTCTGCGAAAAACAAAGTTCTCCATTTTGAGTTTTTCTTACCCCATTTTACTAGTAAAGTGGGGGAAGAAAAAATCCAGGGGTTAGTGGGGTAAAAAAAAATCATTCCATTTATTGTACTCTGTCAAAGCATTTGATGTGTTTATGTCCTGTATTTATAGTGCACTCTTGTGCAATTGATTTCATATATGCGTTAGCAATATTGTATTATAAATGTATTTTCTGAACATATTTTAAGAAAAAAGCATGAAAAAAGTTTCGCAAAACTTTTTTGTGGTATGTGAAAACTTTGGTTTTATCTTCCCCCAAGAACTGTGACGAGCTTAGTTTGGGGTAAGAAATAATCAGGAGGGCCATACTATCCTCCCGATAGGGTCCCCCTGCTCCTACCCCCCTCCCCCAAGAGAAGGGGGGTGATTTTTTTTTACCCCATAGGGGTAAGCCTACATGGGGTAAGAAAAGATCACATAACCTGATTTTTTCTTACCCCATACATGATTTTTTTTTACCCAAAGCTGATTTTTTTTTACCCCGTCTTGGTTTTATATTACCCCATGTTTAAACATGTTCGTGATGTGTAGTGTGATTGACAGTCGGTCTGTCTTGTTGAAACCTGTTACTCATATGACTCGGTCCACTGTTCACAGGAGTGTGCATGATCATTAGCCAGTAAGAAGCAGCAGGGTTAAGTGCCACAATGCCGAGGACATATAAAAAGGTTGAAAGGCCATATACGAAAGCCACAATTCAACTTGCTGTGCAGGAAGTTAAAGATGGTTCCTCCATTAGAGCAGCCAGTGCCAAGCATCACATGTCATATTCTCTTTTGAGAAAGCATGTCAAGAGAAGTGAAAGTGAAGAATCTTTCAAGGATGATATGAGGGTGAGTTATTGTTTTTTTTTTATGCGTGTATGTACCATATAATAATGATCCTCTTACATATTATATACTCGTACATACTATATGTAATAAAACCTGTTCTGATATATACATATTCTGTTTGCATTACAGGGAAAGAAGACGGTACTTGCAACTGAAGTGGAAGAGAAGATTGCAGATACAATCAAGAGAATGGAGAAAATGGGACTAGGGCCAACACTGTTAGAGTTTCGTGAGATTGTCAAAGATTTCTTGCTTGCCAATGGACTAGAGACAGTGTTTAAAGATGGCATGCCTGGTTATGAATGGGCAACTGCCTTCATGCACAGGCACAACATGACTCTGAAGACCGGTGGTATGATGCAACTGGCAAGGAAGAGTGTAACTAGTGATCCATTCGTCATTCATGGCTTCTATGAGCTTCTGAGACAAGAAATGGCACGACTTGAGATCATGGAACGCCCAGAGTGTATCTGGAATCTCGACGAAACTGGTTTCCCACTAGACCCATCAAAAGCAAAACTATAGGCACAAAAGGAGCTAAGACAGTGAGAATAACTAGTGGCTCAAACCGTGAAAACATCAGTGTTTTGGCAACATGCTGTGCAGATGGCACATCACTGGATCCTTTAATCATATTTAAAGGTAAGAACATGCAGTCTTCATGGGTTGGAACTGATGCACTACCTGAAACTCAGTATGCTGTATCCGAGTCAGGGTGGATGACCCGTGTAATTTTTGAGGATTTTTTCAAAAGTTTTGTAGAAAAAACTAAAGATATTCGTCCTATCCTCCTGATATTGGATGGCCATCTTAGTCATACATCACTAGCAACAGTAGAACTAGCAAAACAAGAAAATATCTCCATAATTAAGCTACCTGCTCATTGCACAGATCTGTTACAACCTTTAGATGTTGCTTGTTTTGCCCCTCTAAAATCTTACTATGATTCAGCATTGATGAGGTATGTGCATCAAACAGGAGCACGAGCACCATTGCAAAAGAGAGGTTTCGTGAATATGTTGTGTCAGGTCTGGAAGGAAGGACTTTCCCCGGAGAATATAAAGGCCGGGTTTTATGCAACAGGAATACATCCACTAAACCCAGAAAAGTACAAGAGTGATCGCCTTTGTCCTTTGAAAATGAAAACATACAAGGCTTGGATTGAGAGAGGAAGCCCCAGGGATGATGAAAATAATCCTGTACTGCATGATGCTACAACTGATAACACAGACAACAGAGATTCACAATCATCACCGCAAAATCCACAGAACCCTTCACAACCTTCTGATGCCAATACCACAAATGTTCCCACTTCTCCAATACCTGAACCAGGAATAGAAAAGATCTCTCAGATACAACCCTTACACTTGTTCAGGAACAAGTATTACCTGGTTGTAGTCACTGGCATGAAACTCCCTCTAACAACAAAGCTGAACTTCAAGATGAGATCAAGAAAGATATAGAAAAGCGAAGTGCTTTATATGCCAAACAGTTAAGCTGGAGGACTCTTGTCAATGAAATTCAAGCCAGGGCTCCTACAGGAATGAAGTTCAACATCCTTTTGGTAGAGAATGAACAGGAAACACCTTTGGAAGAAATTCTGCACCGTAGGGGAAGAGTTGGAACGACACAACCTACAAGAAGAAACAATTAGTATGCACAGTCAAATCAGAACTCAGGAGGAATGTAGAAAGGAAACTACAGGGCAGGAGGGACACAGAAAAAGAGAAGTGTAACAAAGTTCCAGGAAAGAATATGAAGGATCCTGAACCACTTTCTGATACCAAAACGGAAGATGAGATGGAAGTAATGGAAAGTGATTCTGATGATGAGGTCAGTTTCACTTTAAACCAAGATGAAAGTGAAACTGAATGTGAGGAAGAAATACAGGCACCAAAGGCAACCCCAGCAGACACTCCAGTAATAACAGATGATTCTGTTGGAAAGTACTACGCAGTGTATTATACTGAGCCACGTATGATTTACTTCTGGGGGAAAATAGTTAAAACATTTGCTGATGATGATGATGGCGGTACTGTGAACAAAGTAGAAATTGATTGCCTTCAGAAAAAAAACATTTCGAGTGACCCAAAGGAGTGGACATGGACTGAGCGGAACACAAACAAAGACATTGGCATAGTAGACCAAGAATACATATTCTATGGACCAGAGGTTCCCATGATAAAGAAAAACATTTTTAGATTCCCAGATGAAATGGCATGTGCTTCTCTGAAGGTTATTGAAAAGAAATTGAAGGCAAATACATAAATATTTCATAATTCTAGTGAAGAAATTGTGACATATTCCCAGGAAAGAAAAACTTTGTGAAACTTATTTATTTTATAAGGAACCAATTATATATTTACATGAATTTATGTAACAATGAAGAATATGTGTTTGAATTTAAGTTGGTGATATACCACTTAGAAATATAAAAAAAAATTCATGATACAACAGTACCAGGATTCATTGGTTAACATTATTATTGCAAGGATAAAAATTAAGAGGCATTTTATGTAATGTATAATGAAGAGTATATATACAATTCCCAGATGATGCACAAATATGAAATATCAATCATTTTTCATGAAAGAAATGTATGGGTATTCATTGTAAAACTTTTTTTTTAGCAAAATATAGCTGATTTTTTCTTGCCCCATCATGATTTTTTTACCCTTTTCCGGGGAAGAAAAATTACCCAAAAATATTCATAATAAAAAGCTATGGGACCCTGGCTCAAGATCAGCTGAAATATGATGTAATAATGACAAATGAATAAAACAGACCAGGTATTGTGAAAATGCTGAACCATATTTCTGCGAAAAACAAAGTTCTCCATTTTGAGTTTTTCTTACCCCATTTTACAGTAGGTTAGCCTTGGTAGGGGTAGGACGTGTGTGTGGGTCGCTCCGTGTTTATATGCTGTTTTTCCTGGTGCAAACACCTTGAGGCTGTAAAATAGACTTGGTGATTAAGGAAGTGAATATCGGTGCAGCAAGGAAAGCAGCAAGGAAAGCTCGATGGACGTGTAGGTTCGTGTCTAGTGTTGTGTGATTTAGAAATATCGTAAAACACACGGGTTGGGCATCTTAAGATAGAACGGCGGGAGGCGACCGTCGATGCCCCGCCCTGACCTCTGACCGAGCAGTTAATGGGCTGGGACGGAGGGTTGCCAGCGACAAGAGAGGCTCGCCTCACACCTCCCAAACTGGCGGTTCTGTAGCAACGTATATTTAATCTATTACTTGTATTTAGTTCAATTTTGCCTTGAAAGAGAGTGAAAAACCGGTGTTGGCAGTCGACCCGCAGACAACTGCGTGTTGTTGGTTATGGTCGAATCGATGTTATCAATATTTTCATTTATATTTCATGTCCACCAGAAAAAAGCAAATATATACTTAGCGTAATGAAATGATTGATATGGAAACATATGTTAACGTAAAGGAAAGAAACGGAGCCAGCCACAGCGCCTGTGCAGCTTAAATTTTATTATATAAATCAATTAATCATTTCATACACCTTGATATAGGCTACAACGTTTATTTAGTGACACTATTATTATTATTATTATAATTATTATTATTTTTTGTCATTGTTACTATTATTAGCGTTGCCATTGTTGTTATTGCTATTATAATTAGTATCAGTATAATATTCTTGTCATTATTATTATTCATATTACTTGTGTTCATACTTTCAAAACTACTGCTTACATTATTATCGACGTTAGTGTCATTAATATAATTTTAATACTTTGTTTACTTCTGTTCTGATGCAATTACAATTATTACTCTCTCTCTCTCTCTCTCTCTCTCTCTCTCTCTCTCTCTCTCTCTCTCTCTCTCTCTCTCTCTCTCTCTCTCTCTCTCTCTCTTCTCTCTCTCTCTCTCTCTCTCTCTCTCTCTCTCTCTCTCTCTCTCTCTCTCTCTCTTTCATCCTTTGAAAACAATGTGTCAGCCTATTATATTGATTATAATCCTATCTATATATCTGTCAATGTCGCTAAACTAATAGGAATATTAATATTAGTGTCATTCCACAGTAGATATCACTACTACTTTCAATTATAATCAATAATCAGTCATTATTACTACATGTACTACCAATATTCCTGTTGTCATTAATATCAATATCTATAATTTTATAAATGCTTGACCCTCCAAGCCAAAGAAGATGCTGCGTTTGTACAAAAGAAGATCACAGATGTATAAACTGTGCATGTGTTAAGGAGAAAAGACGCTGTACGAACTGTAAAAAGAGCGACAGGTGCCAAAATCCCCTGGGCAGGGATCAGAGCAGGGAGGATAACGATGAAGCGCGACACCGCGGGGACAATGAGGGCCGCCGGGGAAGGAGTGAGCGGGAAGGGGTGTCGGAGGGAGCTGCTGCACAACCGCCACCTCTATATCCCCCTCAACCGGTACCACCCCTTCCATTGGCACCTCCAATGTTGCCACTACCAACACCACTACCACCACCCCCTCATCACTCTTCCTCTTCGACTGGACAGGGCGCGGCGGAGGTCGGGGGAAGCTTTGCTTGGAAGGGGCTAGCGGAGGGGAAGCAACGAGGTGGGTGGATGACACATACCTTGAAGTTGTTGGGTGGTCTGCAAGAAATCTTTTTGAACCACCCAGATGTGGAGCCACGACATTTATCATCAAAGAAATTGTCACCCTGTTAAATAACTACATCCAGAACACACCACTGGCGCCCCTATCCTTGAAAATTGTATTCACTCTCCCCCATCTCTTCCTCCAAAAAGCACACCCAAAGACCAAACAAGCCGAAAATATCGAGGCATTAAGAAGACGAGTTGCCTTGTGGCAAACTAACGAGTTAGATGCCCTCCTTGGAGAAGCCAGAGCCATACAGGAGAGGCTCCCGGACCCCAACAAAACAACACCTCCACAGAAGACAGGGCCCGGAAGTTTGCAGACAAAATGCGACAAGGCAACGTTGCGTCTGCAACACGAGCCTTGTCAGAAAATTCCACACGGGGTGTGCTTCCACTCACCAGGGACACGATCAATCAACTCAAGGAAAAACATCCTCCACCGAGTGACCTGAAGGGACTGAGACTGGCAGGATGTCACCAACCACCGAATCCAGTTATATACGAAAGGATAACAGGAGAGATGGTGTGGAAGAAGGCCCTCCAGACTCGTGGCAGCGCGGGCCCTCAGGACTTGATGCACGGGGATGGCGAAGCTTGCTGAGCAGCGCCAACTTTGGCAATGCAGCTGGCGACTTGCGCAACACCATTGCAGCACTGGCAAGAAAACTCGCCTCCTCCAGCTGCCACTATGTGGACGCCCTGACGGCGTGCCGCCTCATTCCCCTGGACAAGAGGCCGGGATGCAGGCCTATAGGAGTCGGAGAAGTCCTGCGGCGCATCGTAGGCAAATGCATCATGGCTGTCGTCAAAGAAGATGTGAGAATGGCAGCAGTGAACCTCCAAGTTTGTGCGGGGCAGCAGGCAGGAGGAGAAGCAGCAGTCCATGCCATGCGGGAGATATTCGACCACGTGGAGTTCGATGCAGTGCTTCTTGTTGACGCCAAATATGCCTTCAACACAATAAATAGAAAGACTATGATACATAACATTAAAACCAAGTGCCCTAGCTTAGCTATGTATGTCGAAAATACCTATACATACCCGACTGACTTATACATAAATAGCCACAGTGGAAAAGTGAAAGTGTTAAAATCATCTGAGGGAACAACACAAGGTGACCCAATAGCCATGGCTATGTACGCCCTGGGCCTATCAGTCCTCCAAAATGAAATCGCGTTCGCAGAAACACGGGTGAAACAGGTGGCTTATGCGGATGACCTCTCAGGTGCTGGTAAAATCTCAGACTTAAAAGGGTGGTGGGACACTGTGAACACCGCCGGCCCTGAGATAGGATACATCCCTAACGCCACCAAGTCTGTCCTTATTGTCAAACCTGAACATTATGACCATGCCGCAGAACCTTTTAGAGGAAGTGGCGTCATTGTGACAAAAGACGGACAACGACACTTAGGTGCAGTGATCGGGACAGAGGTATATAAGAAGGAGTACATAGGAGACAAAGTAGCTGAATGGGTGAAGGAAATAGAAGCTTTGTCTGCCATTGCCAAGACTGAGCCACACGCTGCCTATTCAGCGTACACCCACGGCATCCAACATCGGTGGACGTTCCTGATGCGCACCATCCCCGGCATCAGTCCACTCCTCCGACCACTGGAAAATGCCGTCAAGAATGTATTCTTGCCGGCGCTGGTGAAATCTCATGCTTTGGGGGAGGAGGAGAGGGATATGCTAGCACTTCCCCACGACTGGGTGGGATGGGGATCACCAACGCTGAGAAGCTGGCAGATAAGGAGAACAAAACTCCATCAGCCTTACCAGGTCACTCATCAACAGGATCATCGCTCAGGAGGCAGAGGGCGAGATAGACCAAACAGAAATAAGAGATATTAAAAGAAAATCTCAGAAGAAAGGCAACAGGACCAAAAGACGAGCTGGACCGTCTTACACACCACCTGTCCACAGAAATGGGTAGAAAATACACACAGCACAGGAGGCAGGCGCCTCTAACTGGCTAACGTCATTACCAATCAGAGCAAAGGGCTTCAGCCTCAACAAACAAGAATTTGTCGACGCCATTGCTCTGAGATATGGCTGGCCGATTGAGGGACTGCCTGATCTCTGTGCATGTGGATCACCAAATGATGTCACCCACACCATGACATGTTAAAAAGGAGGCTTCGTCTGTATTCGACACGATGAAGTGAGGGATCTGACAGCCAGCATGCTCGGGGAGGTATGCCAAGACGTCACTACCGAGCCGGCACTGCTTCCCCTGGACGGCGAACACCTTCGGTACAGGACAGCCAATACCTCACAGGAGGCACGGGTTTGTGCCCGCGGATTCTGGGTGCGCGGACAGCGGGCGTTCATGGACATCCGCATATTCGACCCGATGGCTGCCTGTCACCGTGAGCTGCCCCTGCAGGCCGCCCACCACAGGAACGAGCAGGAGAAGACAAGGGCATACGGTGAAAGAATCCAACATGTGGATCAGGGCGGTTTCACCCCCCTCGTCTTCACCACATCCGGCGGGATGGGTCCCAGGGCCCAATGCTTCTACGCACGCCTCGCGGAACTAATCTCAGAAAAGAAGCATCAGCCAAGGAACCACGTTGTCGCCTGGATGAGGTGTCGCCTCTCGTTCTCCCTGCTCAGGTCGGCCATCCTATGTCTCAGGGGCACCAGACACTCTGGCCCAAAAGCCACCACCATCTCCAATATGGACTATGAAGCCACAGTGGTGGAGAGTGACATTAGGGTGGGTCGGGAGTGACTTGAGTAGGGAAGGAAAGGGGGATCTAGACGTAATAGACGATAGGTGATTTAGTGTCAGGTAGTATTAGCGATATGGTTGGATGTCACAGTCATTAGCGAACATAGTTGGGGCTAATGACCTCCAAACTATGGAGCCCTCCATGATTATGTGTCGGGAAAATAAACATGGGTGGAGGTATCATTTATGTTGTAGTAGAAAAAAAAGTAGTAGTAGTAGTAGTAGTAGTAGTAGTAGTAGTAGTAGTAGTAGTAGTAGTAGTAGTAGTAGTAGTAGTAGTAGTAGTAGCAATAGTAGTAGTAGTAGTAGTAGTAGTAGTAGTAGTAGTAGTAGTATAGTAGTAGGAGTAGTAGCAGCATAAGTAGTAGTAGCAGTAGTAGTAGTAGTAGTAGTTGTAATATAAGTAGTAGTAGTAGTAGAGTAGTAGGAGTAGTAGCAGTAGTAGTGGTAATAGCAGCAGTAGTAGTAGTAGTAGTAGTAGTAGTAGTAGTAGTAGTAGTAGTAGTAGTAGTAGTAGTAGTAGTAGTAGTAGTAGTAGTAGCTGTAGCAGCAGTAGTAGTAGTAGTAGTAGTAGTAGTAGTAGTAGTAATATAAGTAATAGTAGTAGTAGTAGTAGGAGGAGAAGCAGCAGAAGTAGTAGTAGTAGTAGTAGTAGTAGTAGTAGAGATAGTAACAATAGTAATACAGATGAAGATAGTAATAATAATGCTTATAATAATAATTACAATAATAATAACATAATAATCTTTGGCTTTTTTAACACACTCAATCTTCATAATTTCTCATCATTCCACACTCCTCATGTCTTTCTTATTCTTCACTTTCCTCTCCTTTTATCTTTTTCTTTTCTCTTCTCTCTTCTTATTCTTTATCTTTCGTCACCATCTTCTCTCTTTCTTCTTCTCTCTTCTTATTCCTCACCTGGTCATCCTCATATCCTCTATACAAAGACTTCCATCGTATATACTCCATTGCAAGATCTCTTTTTTCATCATGACACGCAACACCTACACGAGGAATGACTCAGACAACACACACACATACACACGCACACACACACACACACACACACACACACACACACACACACACACACACACACACACACACACACACACACACACAGACACACACACAGACACACACACATACACACAGCACACTGCAACTTTTTTTCTCTTCCTTCCTTTCTTCCTTCATCCTTCTTCCATCGCTAACTCTTTCCTTCCATCCTCAACTATTTCTTACCTTCCTTTCTTCCTGCAACACTCAGCACTCAAATATACACACGCACAACACACTGCAACCCTTTCTTACTTTCTTTTCCTACCCGCAACACTCAAGACTCATACAACACACATACATTCCCTCCACAACACTTCCCGTCCTCACATATATTCCCCCCACAACATTTCCCCTTCCTTTCCTTCCTTCATTCCTGCAACACTCAAGACAGGAATCGCCTTGTATTGAAGTAGATTAAGGTCTCCGAGATGACAAATAGTAAACAGCTTTAACAACAACAACAACCATCTCGAGTAAGGGGGTTCGAAGTCAATTATATACAATTCAAAGAGGTTCCAAGGCTCTTATACACATGTCACTCGGAGCTTATGTCTTAAAGGTCAGGGAAACAGCGACGTTGTTTGGCCCCTTACACACGGGGACACTTAGAGCGCTGCAGCAGCGCTACTCACGCGTGACTCAGTTTTAGCAGCGCTGCGGTGAAGCGCAGCTTATCTTTTAGAAAGTGTTGTGGGGTGAGTGTCGAATTAGCGGCGCTTCTCAGCATCGCTACTAAAATTGAGTAGGGCGTTAGCAGCGCTACAATCGCGCCACGCACGCGCTGCTAAAAAAGTGACGCTGCTGCAGCTACGTGTGAAAACTCCCATTGAATGCCATGTATCGTGACGAGCAGCGCTACTTTTTTGTGGTCGCCACCGGCAGCGAAGCCAACCACGCAAATCTGTTTGTAGCGCTACTTTTTGTGGTCGTGAGTGCGTGTGAAAGCATCCATTCATCTCCATTATTCATCAGCGGCAAATATGCTGAGCAGCGCTGCAAAGAGTCCGCGTGTGAAAGGGGCGTTAGGCTCGTATTCCCAGACGCTATCGGCCCCACAGCAACGATTTCCAAAGTCCGTAGAGGAGATTAGGTTCTCAGGAGTGCTTTTTCACTTTCATGGTGCAGCAGCCTTGTCAAACTATCAATAGGCTCTTAAAACTACTCATGGAAGAACCCACAACAACCTCTATGAATCCCCTGTCAGGTGTGGCAGGGCGGGCGAGCCCCGAAATGTTTCAGAATATGGCCCTTAGTTTTTTTTCTTTTTAGAGACGCCTCCTCACCCTCTTTTTCCTTCTTTTCTCCAATGATAAAAATATTTCGTCAGTTTCTTTATTTTTCCTCCCTTCAAAGGCCTCCCGTTTACCTATCCTAGCTTTTACTACTTATTTTAGTCGGTATAAGTTATCTATACCGTGTTATCTATTTCTTATCGTGTTCTCCAAGTTTTCATTCCGTTTGAGCTTTTGTTATACTTTTATTTTCGTGTGTGTATGTATCACCTCTAAATTTACCCCCGTTTTTATCGATTCTTTCTATTATATATTTTATCTTTCTATATTATTTTCCTTCAATATGTCGTATTATCTATTTCTTATCGCATTCCTTAAGTTTTCATTCTGTCTGAGCTTGTATTATACCTCCATTCTCGTTTTATCCATTTATATTATCCTTCTGTTCGTCCCATCACTCCCCTAAAAATACTTCTTAAATTCCTGTCCTCTATTCTGTTCCATATAAAATCTTCATATTCTCTATTAAAAGACTTCCATCGTTTATATATTCCAGTCATCTTTTATTTTCCTTTTCTTTATCGACACAAAATTACCTTACAAAAGCATACTATATCCTTATCCAATATTTTGTTCCATTAAAAATCTGCATATTCTCTGTACAAAGCCTTCCATCGTTTATATATTTCACATATCTTCTTATTTTTCTTCTATTTCTCGTCCTATCATTTCCCCTACAAATACTTCTTAAAGTCCTATTCTGTATTTTGTTCCATATAAAATCTTCATATTCTCTATACAATGCCCTCCATCATTTATATATTCCACCTTCCTTTTTTTTTTTTCCTCTAGTTTCTCGTCTAAATACTCCCTTACAAATGCTTCTTGAACGCTTATCCTATATTTGGTTCCATTAAAAATCGTCATGTCCTCTATTCAAAGACTTCCATCGTTTATATATTACACTTACATCTTTACAGAGTGGAGTCTAAGGCTCTTCGTCTCATCAGCTCTCCTCATCCTACTGATAGTCTTCTACCTCTTAAAATTCCGCCGCGATGTTGCCTCTCTTTCTATTTTTTATCGATATTTCCACGCTGACTGCTCTTCTGAACTTGCTAACTGCATGCCTCCCCCACTCCCACGGCCCCGCTGCACACGACTTTCTACTCATGCTCATCCCTATACTGTCCAAACCCCTTATGCAAGAGAAACCAGCATCTTCACTCTTTCATCCCTCACGCTGGTCAACTGTGGTAAAATCTTCCTTCATCTGTATTTCCTCCTGCCTACGACTTGAACTCTTTCAAAAGGAGGGTATCGGGACACCTCTCCTCCCGAAATTGACCTTTCTTTCGACCACCTCTTTTGATTCTTTTTTGGGAGCAGCGAGTAGCGGGCCTTTTTTTTTATTGTTTTCTTTTTGTGTGTGCCCTTGAGCTGTCTCCTTTGTTGTAAAAAAAAAAAAAATCCTTTTGTTTTTCGTCCAAATATTCCATTACACATAATTATTTGCTATACGCTTATCCTATCTTTGGTTCCATTAAAAATCATCATTATCCTCTATACAAAGACTTGTATCGTTTATATATTCCAGTCATCTTTTTATTTTCCTTATGTTTGTTGTCCTAAAATTCCCCTACAAATGCTTCTTATATGCTTCTTAAATGCTTCTTCTATTTTGTTCCATTAAAAATCATCATTATCCTCTATACAAAGACTTCAAACGTTTATATATTCCTCTGTAACATCTCTTTATTTCCTCTCTGCCGCTTATAAAGGTCTGCCTACCTACTGTTATCACCTGCTGTACAAAGGTTCTTACTATACTGTATAATACGATATTTTACAGTACAAAGATCCGGGTTGGGTACTGCCTGTTCTGTCTACAAAGAGTTATCTGTGGGCTAGGCTGTACAAAGGTCTTTATAGTTTATCTCTTACTAGGAAGAGATACGCATTGTTTCTTTTGTTTCTCTTTACTTCCTTTGTCTTTAGAATCTATATTTTACTAGGAAGAGATAGCGATTATTTTGTTTATAGCTTACAGAGGCCTCGGGTTGTAGTTTTTTCTAGTTTTTCTTCCTCTCGTATAAACAGCACACTTCGTTTCACATAAGACATATCGCTTCTCTTGTTTTTCTTTACTTTCAGAGGACTCGGTATTAGTTTTTCTTCTCCTTGTATGTACAAACTTCACTTCTTTCGGCTTCACTGTTCCTCGTAGCTCCGTGAGGCCTTGGTTTTCTTGTTTTTAGTCCTACTGTAGAGAGCTCACTTCGTTATGCTGTTTGTCTAGCCTCGTTAGCCCTTGGTGTTTTGTTTTTAGTCCTGTTATAGAGAGCTCATTTCGTTATGCTGTCCCTCGTAGCTCCGTGAGGCAATGGTTTTCTTGTTTTTAGTCTTACTATAGAGAGCTCACTTCGTTATGCTGTTTGTCTAGCCTCGTAAGCCCTTGGTGTTTGGTTTTTAGTCCTGTTATAGAGAGCTCACTTCGTTATGCTGTTCCTCGTAGCTCCGTGAGGCAATGGTTTTCTTGTTTTTAGTCCTGTTGTAGAGAGCTCATTTCGTTTTGGTGTTTGCCTAGCTTCGTGAGGCCTTGGTCTTAGGTTTTCTTTCTCTTATAGAAACCTCACTTGCATGTCTTTCACTGTTCCTCGTATCTTATCTCTCCTGAGGCCTCGGGTCTAGGTTTCAGTCCTCTTGTAGAAACCTCGCCTTAATTTGTTTCATTGTTCTTCGTCCTTTATCTTTCCTCTTACAGAAGCCTCCCTTCCACTTGTTTCACCGTTCCTCTTAGCTGTCTCACGTGCTTGTGGAGATTTCTTCGGTTAAGTTTTCCTGCAGCCTTAGGAGTGTCACCTCTATTCCTCGCCTTAATTTGTTTCATTGTTCTTCGTCCCTTATCTTTCTTCCCTTCCACTTGTTTCACCGTTCCTCTTAGCTCTGTCTCACGTGCTTGCAGAGGTCTCGTCGGTTTAGTTTCCCAGCAGCCTCAGGAGTGTCACCTCTATTCCTCCTGCCGTACATAGAACTGCTTGGCGGCGGCTATCTCATATCGAGCATCTCACACCTGTTGGCTTCACCTGACACTTAGCGCTGCAGGTATATTGACAGGTAAATTGCCTCCTTGTGTTCTGCTAGAGAGTTTCGTTCGGGGTAGACATCGCCCTCGTTTTCGATTTCTTTCTATCGCGTACAAATTGGCGCACACAATACTGATCCTATACCTTCCTTATCGCGTACAAACTGGCGCACACAATACTGATCCTATACCTTCCTTATCGCGTACAAATTGGCGCACACAATACTGATCCTATACCTTCCTTATCGCGTACAAACTGGCGCACACAATACTGATCCTATACCTTCCTTATCGCGTACAAATTGGCACACAATACTGATCCTATACCTTCCTTACCGCGTACAAATTGGCACACAAAATACTGATCCTATACCTTCCTTATCGCGTACAAATTGGCACACAAAATACTGATCATATACCTTCCTTATCGCGTACAAATTGGCACACAAAATACTGATCCTATACCTTCCTTATCGCGTACAAATTGGCACACAAAATACTGATCTTATACCTTCCTTATCGCGTACAAATTGGCACACAAAATACTGATCCTATACCTTCCTTATCGCGTACAAATTGGCGCACAAAATACTGATCCTATACCTTCCTTATCGCGTACAAATTGGCGCACAAAATACTGATCCTATACCTTCCTTATCGCGTACAAATTGGCGCACAAAATACTGATCCTATACCTTCCTTATCGCGTACAAATTGGCGCACAAAATACTGATCCTATACCTTCCTTATCGCGTACAAATTGGCGCACACAATACTGATCCTATACCTTCCTTATCGCGTACAAATTGGCACACAAAATACTGATCCTATACCTTCCTTATCGCGTACAAATTGGCGCACACAATACTGATCCTATACCTTCCTTATCGCGTACAAATTGGCACACAATACTGATCCTATACCTTCCTTATCGCGTACAAATTGGCACACAAAATACTGATCCTATACCTTCCTTATCGCGTACAAATTGGCACAAAATACTGATCCTATACCTTCCTTATCGCGTACAAATTGGCGCACAAAATACTGATCCTATACCTTCCTTATCGCGTACAAATTGGCGCACAAAATACTGATCCTATACCTTCCTTATCGCGTACAAATTGGCACATAAAATACTGATCCTATACCTTCCTTATCGCGTACATATTGGCACATAAAATACTGATCCTCGTTTAACATTTTTCTTACCGCGTACAAATTGGCACACGTATTACTGATCCTATACCTTCCTTATCGCGTGCAAATTGGCACACGTAATACTGATCCTATACCTTCCTTATCGCGTGCAAATTGGCACACGTTATCCTCACCCTTGTTAAACATACATTATATTCATATACCGCGTACATATTGGTACAAGTTATGCTGACCCTCTTTCTACAACATTCTTAGCGTACAAATTGGCACACATAATACTGACCATCATATTAATACCTTCCTTACCGCGTACAAATTGGCACAAGTAATGCTCACCCTAGTTTTACACACATTCCTTACTGCGTACAAATTGGCACAGGGGCATAATCCTCCTCGTTCACTCTATACTTTTTGGTCTAAATCTTTCTTACTTGTCTAACTCCTTACACTTTTCTTAGTTTTGTTTTACTCCCTACTTTCTTATTTTTCCTTATTTCTTATTCTTTACTCCTCCTTTCACATTCTTTCATACTTTCTCACTCTTTACTCTTTTCCCCACTCTATACTTTTCAGTCTAGCTCCTTCTCACTTGTCTAACTCCTTACACTTTTCCTATTTTTGTTTTACTCTTTACCCTTTCTTATTTTTCCTTATTTCCTATTCTTTACTCTTCCTTTCTCATTCTTTCATAATTTCTCACTCTTTGCTCTCTTCCCCACTCCATCACATCCCTAGCAGCGACCAGGCCTAACAGGACCAGCTAGCTACGTAGGCACACACCCACACACCCACACCCTAGTTCCCTCACGTCACTCTTCATTAACACCGCTAACGGCCACGCACTGTCTTATTCCCTCGCGGCCTTGACCCGGCAACACCTCGGAGAGACGGACCATCGCCAGGGAGAGAGGGCGGGGCAGAGACTAACATGGGCAAGGCTCTCGGCAAGGCTTATGCTTACTAGATTCTTGGATGAGCTTACGGAGTCTCATTTAGTGTCATGGGGATCGTTGGAGGCGTAGGATTGGGGTTTTTCTTTCTTTTTTTCTCTTTCTTCCCGCTAACACATGGGGAAGGCTCTCGGAATGGTTTAGTTACACTTTTTTACTTTTACATGAGTCTTTCGTGAGCTTACGGTGTCCCTATTACTGTATGAGAGGCGTGGGAGGCTTAGGATTGGGTTTTATCTTTCTTTCTTTCTTTCTTTCTGCTTTTTCTTCCCGCTAACACATGGGCAAGGCTCTGTACAAGGCTTATGTTTAGAGTCTTGGATGAGCTTATGGAGTCCCTTTACTGTATGAGAGGCGTGGGAGGCTTAGGGTTGGGTTTTATCTTTTATCCCGAGCTGCTTCGTCTTCATCACTTTGAGCCTCGAGACCCCAAAACGATTAATGGCACCAAGACATCTGACTAACATAAACATAAACGCTTTAATACTATGAATCACTGGTGTCCCGGCGCACGCACACACACACGCACGCACGGTGATGCTGCTGCCTTGTTGCTGCGTCCGTGTGGCACCCCGCGGCGGACAGGGAGAGAGAGGGAGAGGGGATGGAAAGGGGAGAGAGAAATAAGTCCAGGTGAGGGTCGGCGCGGCGGGCTCCCAAAGTACAGTCCCGTGTCGAGGCGAGCGGGATCCTTAATGCCAGTTAGCGGCGAGGGAGGAGCCGAGGCAGGAAACTGACTCCCTTCCTCTCCTTAAGGGCGTGGGAGGGGCGGGGCGGTGAGGGGCGGGCCGGGGGGTCAGTGCCAGGCGGGAGACGTGGTGGGGTCAGCCGGGGAGGGTGAGCGGGGGACTGGCAGCGTGTCTGGGGTGATACCGGTGGCCGTGTCCCTCTGCAGCAGGAGGTAGAGGCGGTTGTTGAGGCCGCGGTGGGTGTCCGTCACCACTCCCACGGTCCCCTCGGAATCCGTAAGCCCCTCGTCCTCCTTCGCTGCTGCCGCCCACCGCCATCACCACGTCCTCGTCCGCTCCCTCACGCCTCCCACATGGGCCTGGTTTTGCTACGCCCTCGGGCAAGGAGAAACCCACGCACCAGCAAGGCCACGCCCACTGAAGAGGCCACAACGCCAGCGCCCACTACCGCCCAGTCGTTGACGTGGCCGCGGCTGAGACGACCGAGAGGCAGCGGCTGGCCGGGACTCAGGCCGTGGTTGCCAGCGCCGCGGAACACCCAGAGGTCCTTGGTGTGCTCCAGGATGTTGGAGGGCCGCGCGGAGGGTCTTGATGCGTGGCGCTTCTTCTCTGTGACTTTATTACGATTTATTCTGCGTGGCTTGTTTGACTTGAGCGTCGCCTTCTCCCGGACCGTCTCACCGTGCAGTGCCACCCCCAGGCGAGGCTTTGCGCTCCTCCGTGGGGCCGCTGGGGGGTGCACGGTGGCATGGTGGTCAAAGGGCGGCATGCGGTTGTGTATGATCCAGTATGGCAGCGTGGTGGGCGGGGGCGTTCGTGGAGTCGTTGTAGGCGTGGGTTGGCGGAGAGGGCGTGGGTGCCCTTTGGGAGGATGTCGCAGCCGTCGGGGTGGTGCTGTGTCCTCTGGTGTTGTCTGTGGGTGGATGTCTGTCGTGGACGCTGTCTCGTCCACGTAACTCACTGAAGCGTTGACTGGCGGGGGGTCGTGACGTGGGGCGCTGGTCACTGCTGCATCATCCTCATCATACATTATAGAATTACTCTCTTCCGTCATCCTCATCGTAGCGTTACTCTCCTCACTGCTGTTGTGTGTCCGTGATGATGTCCAGAGTCGCAGAGATGCTAGTGGTAGTGGTGGTGGTAGTGGTGGTTGTCGTAGTGGGGATCGTGGTGGTAAGGAGGTGGAGGCGATGGTAGTTGTGGTCGGGAAGTCGCTGTCCTCAAGAAGCATGACTGGTTTGTAGAGAGAGTGGTGGAGAGAGAGAGAGAGAGAGAGAGAGAGAGAGAGAGAGAGAGAGAGAGAGAGAGAGAGAGAGAGAGAGAGAGAGAGAGAGAGAGAGAGAGAGAGAGAGAGAGAGAGAGAGAGAGAGAGAGAGAGAGAGAGAGAGAGAGAGAGAGAGAGAGAGAGAGAGAGAGAGAGAGAGAGAGATGTAGAAAAGTTAGTGAAATAGGGAACTGATTGTCCGTAGAGTAACATATGTGGCAAAATAAAACCAGATCACCTAATGGAAATGAAAGATATGTAAAGAAAGGTTAATTTAGTGAAAAGAAAGACAGGTAGAAAGCTATATTAGTGAGAACTGGAACCGACTATTCGTAGAGTAAACAAAATAGGCAAAATACAACCTGCGCAGAAGATATAGAAGATAGATAAAGGAAAAGGTTAGATTAGTGGAAAATGGAACCGATTATTAGAAGAAAATAATATAAAAGAAAGATACAGAAAATAAGGTAAGATTAGTGAGAAGTCTAACCGAATATCCAAAGTAACATAAATGGCAAAATACAACCTGTGCATTTAGATGTAAAAAAAAAAAGTAGAGGTAGAAGAGATAGAAAAGAGATAGAAAAAGTTAAGTTTCTGAAAAGTAGAACCCGTAGAGTAAGCAGAATCGTCAAAATACAACCTGCGCATCAAAAGGAAAAGAAATGATGAAAAGGTTAGATTAGTGAAACGTGGAACCGAGAATCCGTAGAGTAACACAATAAGCAATATGCATCCTGCTCAGAAGATACAGAGGAAGCTATGTAAGAAAGGTCAAAGTAGTGAAAAACAGAACCGATTTAACTTAGAGTGACACAAATGGCAAAATAAAACCTGATCATCTAAAGGAAAAGAAAGATGTATATAAAAGTTAAGTTAGTTAAAAGAAAGATAGGTAGAAAGATACAATAGTGAAAAGTGAAACCGATTATCCGTAAAGTAACAGAATCGCCAAAATACAAACTGCGCAGAAGATATAAAATATCCATATAGAAATAAAAGGAAAAAGTAATGAACAGTGAAATCAATTATACAAAGAATAACACAATTGGTAAACTAAAAGTAAACTAAAACGTGGGAACCAAAGGGAAAAGAATGACATAGAGAAGAAGGGTCAGATTAGTGAAAGATAGAACCGGTTATTACGTAGTAGAAAGAGAAAGGGACGAATTCGTTACGCACAGAGATAGTAACGAAATAGCAACAAAACGACAACAAAAAACTGCGCATCTGAAGAAAAAAAGTAATAGTGGGATAGAAGAAAACAAGGTAAATATGAGTAAAAAAATCGAAGAGGCTTTTAGTAGAGCGAAAAAAATGGAAATAATTAGGAATAAAACAACTGCGCATCTGAAAAAAAAGTGATAGTGGGACTGAAGAAAAAAAGGTAAATATGAGTAAAAAATCGAAGAGGCTTTTAGTGAAATGAAAATATAGAATTGATAACCTTTTGATCGAGTAACAAAATAGGAACAGAACAACAACCAAAATTACGCATCTGAAGAGAAAACGAGAGAGAAGGATAGAAAAAAGATAGAGTAGTAAAAATAGAAGAGGCTTTAGTAGAATGAAAAAAATGGAAATAATTATCCGACGGTCGAGTAACAAAATAGGAACAAAATAACAACTGCGCATCTGAAGGAAAAAAAGTGATAGTGGGCTAGAAGAAAAAAGATAAATATGAATAAAAGATCGAAGAGGCTTTTAGTAGGATGAAAAAAAGGAAATAATTAGGAATAAAACAACACCTACGCATCTGATGAAAAAAGTGAGAGAGGGATAGACGAAAAAAAGATATATATGAGTAAAAAAACGAAGAGGCTTTTTAGTTGAATGAAAAAAAATGGATGTAATTAGCCGTGGATCGAATAACAAAATAAACGAAACAACAACAAATACGAGACTGGAAGGGAAAAGAGATAGAGGGATATAAAAAAAAGATAAATTAGTAAAACCTAGAAGAGGCTTTTAGTAGAATGAAGAAATGGAAATAATTATCCGTTGATCAAGAATAAAAACCACAAAAACTACGCATTTGAAGGGAAACACAGATAGAGAAATAGAAAAAAGGAAATTAGAGTGAAAAGTAGAAAAGCTTAACAGTATAATGAAAAAAATGGAACTCGCAAAAAACACCAAAAACTGAAATGAAAAAAACGATGGAGTAATAGAATAAAAAAAAAAAAGATAAATTAGAGTGAAATGTAGAACAGTTTATCAGCAGAAAGAGGAAGCAAAAAAAATGAAAAATGATAGAGATAGGAAGAATGGTGAAAATAATAAAAGACAAAACCGATTATACTTAGAGAGAAGAAATACTGGCGAGGGTGGATAAAGTGCAGTTACGGATTATAACAGAACACCGACGGACATATGAAAAATGGAAAGGGAGAGAGAGAGAGAGAGAGAGAGAGAGAGAGAGAGAGAGAGAGAGAGAGAGAGAGAGAGAGAGAGAGAGAGAGAGAGAGAGAGAGAGAGAGAGAGAGAGAGAGAGAGAGAGAGAGAGAGAGAGAGAGAGAGAGAGAGAGAGAGTGGACGAAATAGAGAGAAATGAAAACACTGAATAAACAAGACTTACACAAAGTAAGAGAATTGAAGTCTAGAGAACAATGAACAGTTGGAAGATGAAGGGAAAGGAAGGGAAAGAGAGAAAGAAAAACAAGACTAAAATCTGTCAAGAGAATACAGGAAGATAAGGAAAGGGAGGAAGGAGGAAGAGAAGAGGAAGGGAGATGAAAGAGAGATGGAGAAAGGGACGGGAGGAAAGGAAGGAAGGAGGGAGAGAAGAGGAAGGAAAAGAAGGAAGGAGAGAGGGAGGGAAAGGCCGAGGAGGGACGGGAAGGGCAGGTGTAGGAAGGGAGTATGGGATTAGAAGATGGGAAGATGGTGTGAAAGAAAATGGGAGGATGATGTGAAAGAAGATGGGAAGATAATGGGAAAGAAAATGCGGAGATGGTATGAAAGAAAATGGGAGGATGATGTGAAAGAAAATGGGAAGATGATGTGAAAGAAAATGGGAAGATGATGTGAAAGAAGATGGGAAGATGGTGTGAAAGAAGATTGGAAGATGGTGTGAAAGAAAATGGGAAGATGATGGAAAAGAAAATGGGAAGATGTGAAAGAAAATGGGAAGATGATGTGAAAGAAAATGGGAGGATGATGTAAAAGAAAAAGAAAATGGGAAGATGGTGTGAAAGAAGATGGGAAGATGGTGTGAAAGAAAATGGGAAGATGATAGAAAAGAAAATGGGGAGATGGTGTGAAAGAAAATGGGAAGATGTGAAAGAAAATGGGAAGATGATGTGAAAGAAAATGGAAGATGATGTGAAAGAAAATTGGAAGATGTGAAAGAAAATGGGAAGATGTGAAAGAAAATGGGAATATGATGGAAAAGAAGATGGGAAGATGGTGTGAAAGAAAATGGGAAGATGATGGAAAAAAAGATGATAGGATGTGAAAGAAAATGGGAAGATGTGAAAGAAAATGGGAGATGGTGTGAAAGAAAATGGGAAGATGAAGGGAAAGAAAATGGGAAGATGATGGGAAAGAAAATGGGGAGATGGTGTGAATGATAATGGGAAGGTGATGGGAAAAAATGGGATGATGATGGGAAAGAAAATGGGAAGATGGTGTGAAAGAAAATGGGAAGATGATGGGAAGAAAATGGTGAGATGGTGTGAAAGGAAATGGGAGGATGATGTGAAAGAAAATGGGAAGATGATGGGAAAGAATATGGGAAGATGATGGGAAAGAAAATGGGAAGATGATGGGAAAGAAAATGGGAAGATGATGGGAAAGAAAATGGGAAGATGATGGGAAAGAAAATGGGAAGATGATGGGAAAGAAAATGGGAAGATGATGGGAAAGAAAATGGGAAGATGATGGGAAAGAAAATGGGAAGATGATGGGAAAGAAAATGGGAAGATGTGAAAGAAAATGGGAAGATGATGGAAAGAAAATGGGAAGATGATGGAAAGAAAATGGGAAGATGATGTAAAAGAAAATGGGAAGATAATGTGAAAGAAAATGGGAAGATGATGGAAAAGAAAATGGGAAGATGATGGAAAGAAAATGGGAAGATGTGAAAGAAAATGGGAAGATGATGAAAGAAAATGGGAAGATGATGGAAAGAAAATGGGAAGATGATGAAAGAAAATGGGAAGATGATGTGAAGAAAATGGGAAGATGATGGGAAAGAAAATGGGAAGATGATGTGAAATAAGATGGGAAGATGATGGAAAGAAGATGGGAAGATGTGAAAGAAAATGGGAAGATGATGAAGAAAATGGTAAGATGATGGGAAATAAAATGGGAAGATGTAAAAGAAAATGGTAAGATGATGGAAAGAAAATGGGAAGATGTAAGAAAAATGGAAGGAGATTGAAAGAAGATGGAAGATGTGAAGAAAATGGGAGAAGATGAGAGAGGAAGATGGGAAGAAGAAAGAAAATGGGAAGATTGAAAGAAGATGGGAAGATGATGGAAAAGAAAAGGGAAGATGATGAAGAAAGGAAGATGATGAAGAAAGAAGAATGGGAAGATGATGGGAAAGAAAATGGGAAGATGAAGGAAAGAAAATGAGGTGATGATGGGAAAGAAGATGGGAAGGAGAGAGAGAGGGAAGAGGAAGAAGGGAAGGAAGAGATGAAAGGATGGTAAGGAAAAGTGAAGGAGGGAGGAAGGGCGAAGGAAGGGAGGAAGGTGAAGATGGAAGGAAGGGAGAGAGGAGAGGAGGAGAAGGAAGGGAGGAGAATAAGGAAGGAGGGAAGGGAGAGAGAGAGATTAAGTTAAGTGAGGGAGGAAAGGAGAATGAAAGGAAGGAGGAAAGGAGGACAG
>NW_026112024.1:47500-55000 GCF_024679095.1 Eriocheir sinensis
AACAATCAACCGCGTAGAAACAATAGCAAACCCTTCCCCCCCCTCCTCTCTCTCTCTCTCTCTCTCTCTCTCTCTCTCTCTCTCTCTCTCTCTCTCTCTCTCTCTCTCTCTCTCTCTCTCTCTCTCTCTCTCTCTCTCTCTCTCTCTCTCTCTCTCTCTCTCTCTCTCTCTCTCTCTCTCTCTCATCACATTCACTCTCGATTGAAATAAAAAGCAAAAAAAGAAGAAAAAAAATCGCATATCCTCATTTGCATAGATATTGAATGTGTTTTGGAGCCAGACAAGGATAGCATCGAGTACATAAGAACATAAGAACATAAGAACGCAGGAGTCTACAAGAGGCCGGTACGCCTATACGAATCAGCTCCTTTGACCCTAAGCTCCCGTGTATCTAACCCCACCTAATATCGCTGTCCATGAACTTATCTAGTCTATTTTTGAATGTGACAATTGTATTGGCACTCACCACATGACTGTTAAGCCTATTCCACTCATCCACCACCCTGTTATTAAACCAATTTTGCCTATGTCCTGTTGAATCTGAATTTATCCAGTTTAAACCCATTACTTCGTGTCCTACCCGGTTCTCTTACCAACAAAATCTTATGAATGTCTCCCTTATTAAAGCCCTTCATCCATTTATAAACCTCAATCATGCCTCCACGCACCCTTTGCCTTTCTCGAGAATGCAAGTTTAAATGTTTGAGTCTTTCCTCGTATGGCAAGTTCTCAACCCTGAATCATCTTAGTCATCCTCCTCTGCACCGATTCTAACATTTTGATATCCATTCTATAGTAAGGTGACCAGAACTGAACTGCATAGTCAAGATGAGGTCAAACTAATGCTAAATATAGTTTGAGGAAGACTTCGGGGCGTCTTTTGCTAACGCTCCTTGAAATAAATCACCGTACCCTATTAGCTCGATTTCTAGCTTGAATGCATTGTGCCAATGGACGGAGATCAGAGCTCACTAAGACCCTAAATCTCTCTCCACCCAGACCTGCTTATGAGAGTGTCATTTAAGCAATAGTTATGTGAGGTTGTTCCTACCTACACTCAGAATACTGCACTTCCCTACATTGAACTCCATCTGCCATTTATCCATGATCATACAATCTGTTGAGTTCAACTTGGAGAATACTAGCGTCTTCTTGTGTGCGTGTGTGTGTGTGTGCGTGTGCGTGTGTGTGTGCGTGTGTGTGTGTGTGTGTGTGTGTGTGTGTGTGTTGTGCGTGTGCGGCGTGGTGATGTGTCGCTTTTGTGGTCCCGGATCAAAACAAAGGATTAGAATAGATTGAAAAAAGTGAAAAAAAATTAAATGAAAAAAAATGGAAAAGATACATATAAGAAAGACTGACTGACTGACTCACTCGTTTTATTTTTTTTTTCGTTTTGTTTTATCTTAAAAAATATTAATAAAAGAAAACAAGGAAAGGAAAAAAAAAAAAGAAAAATCGTGAAAAGAAAAAAAAGGAAAAGAAAAAAAGGAAAAGAAAACAAGAAGATAAAAAGGAAAAGAAAAATCGGGAGCAGAAAACAATGAGAAGAAAAAAAACAATGAACAGAAAACAAAACGGATAAGATGAGAAAAAAGGAAGGATGAAAAAACGGAAATGAAAAAAAAACACGGAAGAGAAGAAACCGGGAAAAGAAAAAAACGAAAAAAAACGAAAAAGATAAATGAAATGAAAAAAAAAAGAGAATCAATAACGAACGCGCACAGGTTGAGTTTTTTGTGGCGTCTATATTTTTTTTTTTTTTTTTTTTTTTTACTGTTGAACGATAAACTATAGGCTGCTGGATACACGAGTTTGTTTGTTTTTCTGTTTGGTTTGTTAAGAGAAGAAATAGTAGTTGTTATTATTTACTTATGAACGAAAAACTTACTTTACTTTTCGACGGTAAATTATAGGCTTAGAACACACGAGTTTGTCTTTTTGTTTTCTTTATAATGTTTTACTTCTGGACGATAAACTATACACTGAACACGAGTTTGTCTTTTGTTTTCTTTTGTTTTACTTGACGATTAACTAGACAGGCTTCTGAACACACGCGTTTGTCTTTTGGTTTTCTTTTGTTTTACTTGTGAACGATAAACTATATAGGCTTCTGAACACACGAGTTTGTCTTTTTGTTTTCTTTTGTTTTACTTGTGGACGATAAACTATATAGGCTTCTGAGCACACGAGTTTGTCTTTTTGTTTTCTTTTGTTTTACTTGTGGACGATAAACTATATGAGCTTCTGAGCACACGAGTTTGTCTTTTGTTTTTGTTTTACTTGTGGACGATAAACTATATAGGCTTCTGAACAAAAGAGTTTGTCTTTTGTTTTTGTTTTGCGGAGGATAAACTATATAGGCTTCTGAACACACAGTTTGTCTTTTGTTTTTGTTTTACTTGCGGAGGATAAACTATATGACTTCTGAAGGATAAACTATGAAACTGAACACAGTTTTTTTTTCTGTTTGGTTTATAAAGAAGAAATACTAGCTTTTTTTTACTTATGAATGGGAAAGAATATTCATCCGGTGGTGGTGTCGTTAGTTTTGTTATTGTTGTTATTCATTTCTTTAAATATGCACGAGTTTGTATTGTTTCTGTTTGCTTTATAGAGAAGAACTATTCATTTACTAAACAAGAATTTTGCTCCTCTAGTGATGGATATTGTTTGTTTATGTTATTATTCGTTGTTACATATACAAGAGTTTGTTTTAGTTTTTCTGTTTGGTTGATGGAAACGTATTACAAGTCAAACCCGAAGTTTCAGGTCCCTGCGAGTTCAGGATGAATAATTCTGTAGGGACCCAAAACTCTCAGATTGACTTTATAATAAATCTAAACCGACCTTTGTAGTGACCCAAAACTTCTCGGATTGGACTTGTATTACGTCCCTAAACCGACCTTTGTAGTGACCGAAACTTCTCAGATTGGACTTGTAATACAGCCCTAAACCGACCTTTGTAGTGACCCAAAACTTCTCAGTTGGACTTGTAATACGTCCCTAAACCGACCTTTGTAGTGACCCAAAACTTCTCAGATTGGACTTGTAATATGGCCCTAAACCGACCTTTGTAGTGACCAAACTTCTCAGATTGGACTTGTAATGCGGCCCTAAACCGACCTTTGTAGTGACCAAAACTTCTCAGATTGGACTTGTAATGCGCCCCTAAACCGACCTTTGTAGTGACGAAACTTCTCGGATTGGACTTGTAATGCGGCCCCTAAACCGACCTTTGTAGTGACCCAAAACTTCTCAGATTGGACTTGTAATAAGCTCTAAACCGACCTTTGTAGTGACCCGAAACTTCTCAGATTGGACTTGTAATGCGGCCCTAAACCCATCTTTGCCGTGACCCAAAACTTCTCAGATTGGATTTGTTTAGTAACAAAGCCGACCTTGTAGTGATTGAAACTTCTCAGATTGGACTTGTAATGCGGCCCTAAACCGACCTTTGTAGTGACCGAAACTTCTCAGTTGGACTTGTAATGCGGCCCTAAACCGACCTTTGTAGTGACCCGAAACTTCTCAGATTGGACTTGTAATGCAGCCCTAAACCGACTTATTTGTAGTGACCAAAACTTCTCGGATTGGACTTGTAATACGGACCCTAAAGCCGACCTTTGTAGTGACGAAACTTCTCAGATTGGACTTGTAATGCGGCTAAGCCGACCTTTGTAGTGACCCAGGAAACTTCTCAGATTGGGTTATAATGCGGCCCTAAACCGACCTTTGTAGTGACCCAGAAACTTCTCGGATTGAGTTGTAATGCACGGCCCCTAAACCGACCTTTGTAGTGACTCGAAACTTCTCAGATTGGACTTGTAATACGGCTAAGCCCATCTTTAGCAGTGACCCAAAACTTCTCAGATTGGATTTGTTTAACGGCCCTTAAACCGACCTTTGTAGTGAACCGAAACTACTCGGATTGAACTTGTAATGCATTTAAACCGACCGTTTTAGACAACACAATTCAGACTTGTAATTTATTACAAGTCCAATCAGAAGTTTCTGGTCACTACGTCGGTTTTCAAGTTGAAGTTTTGGGTCACTACAAAAGGTCCGTCAATCGGTGAATGTCGGTTGGTTGTGTTGTTGTTTTTGTCATTCGTTTTTTTAGAATATACACGAGGGTTTTGATTTGTTTGATTTATTAATTTAGAAGAAGAACAAACAGGTGGTAATTTTCTTCTCTCTATGGGCCGCATTACAAGTCAATCCGAAGTTTCAGGTCACTACAAAGGTCGGTTTAGGGCCGTATTACAAGTCAATCCGAGAAGTTTCGGGTCACTACACAAAGGTCGGTTTAGGGGCCGTATAACAACTCCAGTCCGAAGTTTTGGGTCACTACAAAGGTCGGTTGGGGCCGCATTACAATTCAATCCGAGAAGTTTCGAGTCACTACAAAGGTCGGCTTAGGGGCCGCATTACAGATCCAATCGAAGTCAGGTCACTACAAAGGTCGGTTTAGGGCCGTATTACAAGTCCAATCCGAAGTTTCGGTTCACTACAAAGGTCGGTTTAAGGGCCGTTAAACAAATCAATCGAAGTTTTGGGTCACTACAAAGATGGGCTTAGGGGCCGTACAAGTCCAATCCGAGAAGTTTCGAGTCACTACAAAGAAGTTTGGTCACTACAAGGTCGGTTTAGGGGCCGCATTACAAGTCAATCCGAGAAGTTTCGGGTCACTACAAAAGGTCGGTTTAGGGGCCATTACAAGTCAATCCGAGAAGTTTCGGGTCACTACAAAGGTCGGTTTAGGGCCGCATTACAAGTCAATCCGAAGTTTCGGGTCACTACAAAGGTCGGTTTAGGGGCCGCATTACAACTCAATCCGAGAAGTTTCGGGTCACTACAAAGGTCGGTTTAGGGCCGCATTACAGCTCAATCCGAGAAGTTTCGGGTCACTACAAAAGGTCGGTTTAGGGGCCGTATTACAAGTCAATCCGAAGTTTTGGGTCACTACAAAGGTCGGTTTAGGGCCGTATTACAAGTCCAATCCGAGAAGTTTGGGTCACTACAAAGGTCGGTTTAGGGGCCGCATTACAAGTCCAATCCGAAGTTTTGGGTCACTACAAAGGTCGGTTTAGGGCCGCATTACAAGTCCAATCCGAGAAGTTTCGGGTCACTACAAAGGTCGGTTTAGGGGCCGCATTACAAGTCAATCCGAGAAGTTTGGGTCACTACAAAGGTCGGTTTAGGGACGTATTACAAGTCCAATCCGAGAAGTTTTGGGTCACTACAAAGGTCAGTTTAGGGGCCGTATTACAAGTCAATCCGAGAAGTTTTGGGTCACTACAAGGTCGGTTTAGGGGCCGTATTACAGTCCAATCCGAGAAGTTTTGGGTCACTACAAAGGTCGGTTTAGGGACGTATTACAAGTCCAATCCGAGAAGTTTGGTCACTACAAAGGTCGGTTTAGGGGACGTATTAATTAGTCCAATCCGAGAAGTTTTGGGTCCCTACCCTAGAATTATTCATCCCGAACTCTGCAGGGACCCAGAAACTTCTCAGGTTTGACTTGTAATACATTCCATCAACAAACAGAAAAACTAAACAAACTCTTGTATATGTAACAACGAATAATAACATAAACAAACAATATCCATCACTAGAGAGCAAAATTTCTTGTTTGTAAGTAAAATGAATAGTTCTTCTCTCTATAAAGCAAACAGAAAACAATACAAACTCGTGCATATTTAAAGAAAATGAATAACAACAACAATAACAAAACTAACGACACTCACCACCGGATGAATATTCTTTCCCATTCATAAGTAAAAAAAAAAGCTAGTATTTCTTTTCTTTATAAACCAAACAGAAAAAAAAAAACTCGTGTGTTCAGAAGCCTATATAGTTTATCCTCCGCAAGTAAAACAAAAAACAAAAAGACAAACTCGTGTGTTCAGAAGCCTATATATTTTATCCTCCACAAGTAAAACAAAAAACAAAAAGACAAACTCGTGTGTTCAGAAGCCTATATATTTTATCGTCCACAAGTAAAACAAAAAACAAAAAGACAAACTCGTGTGCTCAGAAGCCTATATAGTTTATCCTCCACAAGTAAAACAAAAAAAAAAAAAAAGAAATTCTCTGCTCAGAAGCCTATATAGTTTATCCTCCACAAGTAAAACAAAAGAAAACAAAAAGACAAACTCGTGTGCTCAGAAGCCTATATAGTTTATCGTTCACAAGTAAAACAATAGAAAACAAAAAGACAAACTCGTGTGTTCAGAAGCCTGTATAGTTTATCGTTTACAAGTAAAACAAAAGAAAACAAAAAGACAAACTCGTGTGTTCAGAAGCCTGTATAGTTTATCGTCCACAAGTAAAACAAAAGAAAACAAAAAGACAAACTCGTGTGTTCTAAGCCTATAATTTACCGTCGAAAAGTAAAGTAAGTTTTTCGTTCATAAGTAAATAATAACAACTACTATTTCTTCTCTTAACAAACCAAACAGAAAAACAAACAAACTCGTGTATCCAGCAGCCTATAGTTTATCGTTCAACAGAAAAAAAAAAAAAACAATAAAAAATAAAAAAATAGAGACGCCACAAAAACCTCAACCTGTGCGCGTTCGTTATTGATTCTCTTCTTTTTTTTTCATTTCATTTATCTTTTTCGTTTTTTTTCTTTTTTTTCTTTTCCCGGTTTCTTCTCTTACGTGTTCATCCTTCCTTTTTTTCTCATCTTTTCCGTTTTGTTTTCTGTTCATTGTTTTTTTTTCTTCTAATTGTTTCTGCTCCCGATTTTCTTTTCCTTTTATCTTCTTGTTTTCTTTTCTTTCCTTTTTCTTTTCCTTTTTCTTTTCACGATTTTTTTTTTTTTTTCCTTTACTTGTTTTCTTTTATTAATATTTTTTAAGATAAAAAAAAACTAAAAAAAAATAAAACGAGTGAGTCAGTCAGTCAGTCTTTCTTATATGTATCTTTTCCATTTTTTTTCATTTAATTTTTTTTCACTTTTTTCAATCTATTCTAATCCTTTGTTTTGATCCGGGACCACAAAAGCGACACATCACTCACGCCGCACACGCAATATACGAACACACACACACACACACACACACACACACACACACACACACACACACACACACACTCACACGCACACAATATCACGCTAGTATACTCCAAGTAGAACTACACAGATTGCATGACTGGGCGGATAAATGGCAGATGGAGTTCAATGTAGGGAAGTGCAGTATTCTGAGTGTAGGTAGGAACAACCCCTCACATAACTATTGCTTAAATGACACTCTCATAAGCAGGTCTGGGTGCGAGAGAGATTTAGGGGTCTTAGTGAGCTCTGATCTCCGTCCAAGGGCACAATGCATTCAAGCTAGAAATCGAGCTAATAGGGTACTGGGATTTATTTCAAGGAGCGTAAGCAACAGAAGCCCCGAAGTCTTCCTCAAACTATATTTAGCATTAGTTAGACCTCATCTTGACTATACAGTTCTGTTTTGGTCACCTTACTATAGAATGGATATCAAAATG
>NW_026112024.1:60000-157500 GCF_024679095.1 Eriocheir sinensis
ATCATCTTCCATTTTCTTTCACATCATCTTCCATTTTCTTTCACATCTTCCATTTTCTTTCATCATCTTCCCATTTTCTTTCACATCATCTTCCATTTTCTTTCACATCTTCCCATTTTCTTTCATCATCTTCCCATTTTCTTTCACATCTTCCATTTTCTTTCACATCATCTTCCCATTTTCTTTCACCATCTTCCCATTTTCTTTCTATCATCTTCCATTTTCTTTCACACCATCTTCCCATCTTCTTTCACCATCTTCCCATTTTCTTTCATCATCTTCCCATTTTCTTTCACATCATCTTCCCATTTTCTTTCCATCATCTTCCATTTTCTTTTCCATCATCTTCCCATTTTCTTTCACATCATCCTCCCATTTCCTTTCACACCATCTTCCCATCTTCTTTCACATCATCCTCCCATTTCCTTTCACACCATCTTCCCATCTTCTTTCACATCATCCTCCCATTTCCTTTCACATCATCTTCCCATCTTCTTTCACATCATCCTCCCATTTTCTTTCACAACATCTTCCCATCTTCTAGTCCCATACTCCCTTCCTACACCTGCCCTTCCCGTCTCTCATCGGCCTTTCCTCCTCTCTCCTTCCTTCTTTTCCTTCCTCTTCTCTCCCTCCTTCCTTCCTTTCCTCCTTCCCTTTCTCCATCTCTTTCATCTCCTTCCTCTTCTCTTCCTCCTTCCTCCTTTCCTTATCTTCCTGTATTCTCTTGACAGATTTTAGTCTTGTTTCTTTCTCTCTTTTCCCTTCCTTTTCCTTCATCTTCCAACTGTTCATTGTTCTCTAGACTTCAATTCTCTTACTTTGTGTAAGTCTTGTTTTATTCAGTGTTTTCATTTCTCTATTTCGTCCACTCTCTCTCTCTCTCTCTCTCTCTCTCTCTCTCTCTCTCTCTCTCTCTCTCTCTCTCTCTCTCTCTCTCTCTCTCTCTCTCTCTCTCTCTCTCTCTCTCTCTCTCCCTTTCCATTTTTCATATGTCCGTAAGTGTTCTGTTATAATCCGTAACTGCACTTTATCCACCCTCGCCAGTATTTCTTCTCTCTAAGTATAATCGGTTTTGTCTTTTATTATTTTCACCATTCTTCCTATCTCTATCATTTTCATTTTTTTGCTTCCTCTTTCTGCTGATAAACTGTTCTACATTTCACTCTAATTTATCTTTTTTTTTAATTCTATTGCTCCATCGTTTTTTTCATTTCAGTTTTTGGTGTTTTTTTGCGAGTTCCATTTTTTTTCATTATACTGTTAAGCTTTTC
The DNA here is from genome assembly GCF_024679095.1 of Eriocheir sinensis. NCBI lineage: Eukaryota > Metazoa > Arthropoda > Malacostraca > Decapoda > Varunidae > Eriocheir > Eriocheir sinensis. Next base: position 61,275 of record NW_026112024.1, read on the forward strand.
TACTTTTCACTCTAATTTCCTTTTTTATATTTCTCTATCTGTTTCCCTTCAAATGCGTAGTTTTGTGGTTTTTATTCTTGATCAACGGATAATTATTTCCATTTCTTCATTCTACTAAAGCCTCTTCTAGGTTTTACTAATTTATCTTTTTTATATCCTCTATCTCTTTTCCTTCCAGTCTCGTATTTTGTTGTTGTTTCGTTTATTTTGTTATTCGATCCACGGCTAATTACATCCATTTTTTCATTCAACTAAAAAGCCTCTTCGTTTTTTTACTCATATATATCTTTTTCGTCTATCCCTCTCTCCTTTTTCATCAGATGCGTAGGTGTTGTTTTATTCCTAATTATTTCCTTTTTCATCCTACTAAAAGCCTCTTCGATCTTTTATTCATATTTATCTTTTTTCTTCTAGCCCACTATCACTTTTTTCCTTCAGATGCGCAGTTGTTATTTTGTTCCTATTTTGTTACTCGACCGTCGGATAATTATTTCCATTTTTTTCATTCTACTAAAGCCTCTTCTATTTTTACTACTCTATCTTTTTTCTATCCTTCTATCTCTTTTCTCTTCAGATGCGTAATTTTGGTTGTTGTTCTGTTTCCTATTTTGTTACTCGATCAAAAGGTTATCAATTCTATATTTTCATTTCACTAAAAGCCTCTTCGATTTTTTACTCATATTTACCTTTTTTCTTCAGTCCCACTATCACTTTTTTTCAGATGCGCAGTTGTTTTATTCCTAATTATTTCCATTTTTTCGCTCTACTAAAAGCCTCTTCGATTTTTTACTCATATTTACCTTGTTTTCTTCTATCCCACTATTACTTTTTTCTTCAGATGCGCAGTTTTTGTTGTCGTTTTGTTGCTATTTCGTTACTATCTCTGTGCGTAACGAATTCGTCCCTTTCTTTCTACTACGTAATAACCGGTTCTATCATTCACTAATCTGTCCTTTCTTCTCTATCTCATTCTTTTCCCTTGGGTTCCATCGTTTTAGTTTACTTTTAGTTTAACAATTGTGTTATTCTTTGTATAATTGATTTCACTGTTCATTACTTTTCCTTTTATTTCTATATGGATATTTTATATCTTCTGCGCAGTTTGTATTTTGGCGATTCTGTTACTTTACGGATAATCGGTTTCACTTTTCACTATTGTATCTTTCTACCTATCTTTCTTTTCACTAACTTAACTTTTTTATATACATCTTTCTTTTCCTTTAGATGATCAGGTTTTATTTTGCCATTTGTGTCACTCTAAGTTAAATCGGTTCTGTTTTTTCACTAATTTAACATTTCTTACATAGCTTCCCTCTGTATCTTCTGAGCAGGATGCATATTGCTTATTGTGTTACTCTACGGATTCTCGGTTCCACGTTTCACTAATCTAACCTTTTCATCATTTCTTTTCCTTTTGATGCGCAGGTTGTATTTTGACGATTCTGCTTACTCTACGGGTTCTACTTTTCAGAAACTTAACTTTTCTATCTCTTTTCTATCTCTCCTACCTCTACTTTTTTTTTTACATCTAAATGCACAGGTTGTATTTTGCCATTTATGTTACTTTGGATATTCGGTTAGACTTCTCACTAATCTTACCTTATTTTCTGTATCTTTCTTTTATATTATTTTCTTCTAATAATCGGTTCCATTTTCCACTAATCTAACCTTTTCCTTTATCTATCTTATATATCTTCTGCGCAGGTTGTATTTTGCCTATTTTGTTTACTCTACGAATAGTCGGTTCCAGTTCTCACTAATATAGCTTTCTACCTGTCTTTCTTTTCACTAAATTAACCTTTCTTTACATATCTTTCATTTCCATTAGGTGATCTGGTTTTATTTTGCCACATATGTTACTCTACGGACAATCAGTTCCCTATTTCACTAACTTTTCTACATCTCTCTCTCTCTCTCTCTCTCTCTCTCTCTCTCTCTCTCTCTCTCTCTCTCTCTCTCTCTCTCTCTCTCTCTCTCTCTCTCTCTCTCTCTCTCTCTCTCTCTCTCTCTCTCTCTCTCTCTCTCTCTCTCTCTCTCTCTCTCTCTCTCTCTCTCTCTCTCTCTCTCTCTCTCTCTCTCTCTCTCTCTCTCTCTCTCTACACTCTCGGCTACAAACCAGTCATGCTTCTTGAGGACAGCGACTTCCCGACCACAACTACCATCGCCTTCCACCTCCTTACCACCACGATCCCAACTACGACAACCACCACTACCACCACCACTACCACTAGCATCTCTGCGACTCTGGACATCATCACGGACACACACAACAGCAGTGAGGAGAGTAACGCTACGATGAGGATGACGGAAGAGAGTAATTCTATAATGGATGATGAGGATGATGCAGCCGTGACCAGCGCCCCACGTCACGAACCCGCCAGTCAACGCTTCAGTGAGTTACGTGGACGAGGAGACAGCGGCCACGACAGACATCCACCCACAGACAACACCAGAGGGACACAGCACCACCCCGACGGCTGCGACATCCTCCCAAAGGGCACCCACGCCCTCTCCACGCCAACCCACGCCTACAACGACTCCCACGAACGCCCCCACGCCCACCACGCTGCCATACTGGATCATACACAACCGCATGCCGCCCTTTGACCACCATGCCACCGTGCACCCCCCAGCGGCCCCACGGAGGAGCGCAAAGCCTCGCCTGGGGGTGGCACTGCACGGTGAGACGGTCCGGGAGAAGGCGACGCTCAAGGCACACAAGCCACGCAGAATAAATCGTAATAAAGTCACAGAGAAGAAGCGCCACGCATCAAGACCCTCCGCGCGGCCCTCCAACATCCTGGAGCACACCAAGGACCTCTGGGTGTTCCGCGGCGCTGGCAACCACGGCCTGAGTCCCGGCCAGCCGCTGCCTCTCGGTCGTCTCAGCCGCGGCCACGTCAACGACTGGGCGGTAGTGGGCGCTGGCGTTGTGGCCTCTTCAGTGGGCGTGGCCTTGCTGGTGCGTGGGTTTCTCCTTGCCCGAGGGCGTAGCAAAACCAGGCCCATGTGGGAGGCGTGAGGGAGCGGACGAGGACGTGGTGATGGCGGTGGGCGGCAGCAGCGAGGAGGACGAGGGGCCGCTTACGGATTCCGAGGGGACCGTGGGAGTGGTGACGGACACCCACCGCGGCCTCAACAACCGCCTCTACCTCCTGCTGCAGAGGGACACGGCCACCGGTATCACCCCAGACACGCTGCCAGTCCCCCGCTCACCCTCCCCGGCTGACCCCACCACGTCTCCCGCCTGGCACTGACCCCCCGGCCCGCCCCTCACCGCCCCGCCCCTCCCACGCCCTTAAGGAGAGGAAGGGAGTCAGTTTCCTGCCTCGGCTCCTCCCTCGCCGCTAACTGGCATTAAGGATCCCGCTCGCCTCGACACGGGACTGTACTTTGGGAGCCCGCCGCGCCGACCCTCACCTGGACTTATTTCTCTCTCCCCTTTCCATCCCCTCTCCCTCTCTCTCCCTGTCCGCCGCGGGGTGCCACACGGACGCAGCAACAAGGCAGCAGCATCACCGTGCGTGCGTGTGTGTGTGCGTGCGCCGGGACACCAGTGATTCATAGTATTAAAGCGTTTATGTTTATGTTAGTCAGATGTCTTGGTGCCATTAATCGTTTTGGGGTCTCGAGGCTCAAAGTGATGAAGACGAAGCAGCTCGGGATAAAAGATAAAACCCAACCCTAAGCCTCCCACGCCTCTCATACAGTAAAAGGGACTCCATAAGCTCATCCAAGACGCTAAACATAGGCCTTGTACAGAGCCTTGCCCATGTGTTAGAGGGAAGAAAGAGCAGAAAGAAATATAGAAAGAAAGATAAAACCAGCCCTAAGCCTCCCACGCCTCTCATACAGTAAAAGGGACACCGTAAGCTCACGCAAGACTCCTGTAAAAGTAAAACAGTAAATATAAACCATTCCGAGAGCCTTGTCGATGTGTTAGCGGGAAGAAAGAGAAAAAAAGAAAGAAAAACCCCGATCCTACGCCTCCAACGATCCCCATGACACTAAATGAGACTCCGTAAGCTCATCCAAGAATCTAGTAAGCATAAGCCTTGCCGAGAGCCTTGCCCATGTTAGTCTCTGCCCCGCCCTCTCTCCCTGGCGATGGTCCGTCTCTCCGAGGTGTTGCCGGGTCAAGGCCGCGAGGGAATAAGACAGTGCGTGGCCGTTAGCGGTGTTAATGAAGAGTGACGTGAGGGAACTAGGGTGTGGGTGTGTGCCTACGTAGCTAGCTGGTCCTGGTAGGCCTGGTCGCTGCTAGGGATGTGATGGAGTGGGGAAGTGCAAAGAGTGAGAAATTATGAAAGAATGAGAAAGGAAGAGTAAAGAATAGGAAATAAGGAAAAATAAGAAAGGGTAAAGAGTAAAACAAAAATAGGAAAAGTGTAAGGAGTTAGACAAGTGAGAAGGAGCTAGACTGAAAAGTATAGAGTGGGGAAAAGAGTAAAGAGTGAGAAAGTATGAAAGAATGTGAAAGGAGGAGTAAAGAATAAGAAATAAGGAAAAATAAGAAAGTAGGGAGTAAAACAAAACTAAGAAAAGTGTAAGGAGTTAGACAAGTAAGAAAGATTTAGACCAAAAGTATAGAGTGAACGAGGAGGATTATGCCCTGTGCCAATTTGTACGCAGTAAGGAATGTGTAAAACTAGGGTGAGCATTACTTGTGCCAATTTGTACGCGGTAAGGAAGGTATTAATATGATGGTCAGTATTATGTGTGCCAATTTGTACGCTAAGAATGTTGTAGAAAGAGGGTCAGCATAACTTGTACCAATATGTACGCGGTATATGAATATAATGTATGTTTAACAAGGGTGAGGATAACGTGTGCCAATTTGCACGCGATAAGGAAGGTATAGGATCAGTATTACGTGTGCCAATTTGCACGCGATAAGGAAGGTATAGGATCAGTAATACATGTGCCAATTTGTACGCGCTAAGAAAATTCTTAAACGAGGATCAGGATTTTCTGTGCCAATATGTAAGCGATAATGAAGGTATAGGATCAGTATTTTATGTGAAAATTTGTACGCGATAAGGAAGGTATAGGATCAGTATTTTGTGCGCCAATTTGTACGCGATAAGGAAGGTATAGGATCAGTATTTTGTGCGCCAATTTGTACGCGATAAGGAAGGTATATGATCAGTATTTTGTGCGCCAATTTGTACGCGATAAGGAAGGTATAGGATCAGTATTGTGTGCCAATTTGTACGCGATAAGGAAGGTATAGGATCAGTATTTTGTGTGCCAATTTGTACGCGATAAGGAAGGTATAGGATCAGTATTGTGCGCCAATTTGTACGCGCTAAGGAAGCTAAACGATCAGTATATTGTGCGCCAATTTGTACGCGATAAGGAAGGTATAGGATCAGTATTTTGTGCGCCAATTTGTACGCGATAAGGAAGGTATAGGATCAGTATTGTGTGCGCCAATTTGTACGCGATAAGGAAGGTATAGGATCAGTATTTTGTGCGCCAATTTGTACGCGATAAGGAAGGTATAGGATCAGTATTTTGTGCGCCAATTTGTACGCGATAAGGAAGGTATAGGATCAGTATTTTGTGCGCCAATTTGTACGCGATAAGGAAGGTATAGGATCAGTATTTTGTGCGCCAATTTGTACGCGATAAGGAAGGTATAGGATCAGTATTTTGTGCCCATTTGTACGCGATAAGGAAGGTATAAGATCAGTATTTTGTGTGCCAATTTGTACGCGATAAGGAAGGTATAGGATCAGTATTTTGTGTGCCAATTTGTACGCGATAAGGAAGGTATATGATCAGTATTTTGTGTGCCAATTTGTACGCGATAAGGAAGGTATAGGATCAGTATTTTGTGTGCCAATTTGTACGCGGTAAGGAAGGTATAGGATCAGTATTTTGTGCGCCAATTTGTACGCGATAAGGAAGGTATAGGATCAGTATTGTGTGCGCCAGTTTGTACGCGATAAGGAAGGTATAGGATCAGTATTGTGTGCGCCAATTTGTACGCGATAAGGAAGGTATAGGATCAGTATTGTGTGCGCCAGTTTGTACGCGATAAGGAAGGTATAGGATCAGTATTGTGTGCGCCAATTTGTACGCGATAGAAAGAAATCGAAAACGAGGGCGATGTCTACCCCGAACGAAACTCTCTAGCAGAACACAAGGAGGCAATTTACCTGTCAATATACCTGCAGCGCTAAGTGTCAGGTGAAGCCAACAGGTGTGAGATGCTCGATATGAGATAGCCGCCGCCAAGCAGTTCTATGTACGGCAGGAGGAATAGAGGTGACACTCCTGAGGCTGCTGGGAAACTAAACCGACGAGACCTCTGCAAGCACGTGAGACAGAGCTAAGAGGAACGGTGAAACAAGTGGAAGGGAGAAAGATAAGGGACGAAGAACAATGAAACAAATTAAGGCGAGGAATAGAGGTGACACTCCTAAGGCTGCAGGAAAACTTAACCGAAGAAATCTCCACAAGCACGTGAGACAGCTAAGAGGAACGGTGAAACAAGTGGAAGGGAGGCTTCTGTAAGAGGAAAGATAAAGGACGAAGAACAATGAAACAAATTAAGGCGAGGTTTCTACAAGAGGACTGAAACCTAGACCCGAGGCCTCAGGAGAGATAAGATACGAGGAACAGTGAAAGACATGCAAGTGAGGTTTCTATAAGAGAAAGAAAACCTAAGACCAAGGCCTCACGAAGCTAGGCAAACACCAAAACGAAATGAGCTCTCTACAACAGGACTAAAAACAAGAAAACCATTGCCTCACGGAGCTACGAGGAACAGCATACCGAAGAGAGCTCAATATAACAGGACGAAAAAGCAAAAACAAAGGGCTTACGAGGCTAGACAAACAGAAAAACGAAGTGAGCTATCTATAGTAAGACTAAAACAAGAAAACCATTGCCTCACGGAGCTACGAGGGACAGCATAACGAAATGAGCTCTCTATAACAGGACTAAAAACAAAACACCAAGGGCTAACGAGGCTAGACAAACAGCATAACGAAGTGAGCTCTCTACAGTAGGACTAAAAACAAGAAAACCAAGGCCTCACGGAGCTACGAGGAACAGTGAAGCCGAAAGAAGTGAAGTTTGTACATACAAGGAGAAGAAAAACTAATACCGAGTCCTCTGAAAGTAAAGAAAAACAAGAGAAGCGATATGTCTTATGTGAAAGGAAGTGTGCTGTTTATACGAGAGGAAGAAAAACTAGAAAAAACTACAACCCGAGGCCTCTGTAAGCTATAAACAAAATAATCGCTATCTCTTCCTAGTAAAATATAGATTCTAAAGACAAAGGAAGTAAAGAGAAACAAAAGAAACAATGCGTATCTCTTCCTAGTAAGAGATAAACTATAAAGACCTTTGTACAGCCTAGCCCACAGATAACTCTTTGTAGACAGAACAGGCAGTACCCAACCCGGATCTTTGTACTGTAAAATATCGTATTATACAGTATAGTAAGAACCTTTGTACAGCAGGTGATAACAGTAGGTAGGCAGACCTTTATAAGCGGCAGAGAGGAAATAAAGAGATGTTACAGAGGAATATATAAACGTTTGAAGTCTTTGTATAGAGGATAATGATGATTTTTAATGGAACAAAATAGAAGAAGCATTTAAGAAGCATATAAGAAGCATTTGTAGGGGAATTTTAGGACAACAAACATAAGGAAAATAAAAAGATGACTGGAATATATAAACGATACAAGTCTTTGTATAGAGGATAATGATGATTTTTAATGGAACCAAAGATAGGATAAGCGTATAGCAAATAATTATGTGTAATGGAATATTTGGACGAAAAACAAAAGGATTTTTTTTTTTTTTACAACAAAGGATACAGCTCAAGGGCACACAAAAAAAGAAAACATTAATAAAAAAGGCCCGCTACTCGCTGCTCCCACAAAAGAATCATAAGGGGTGGTGGTCGAAAGAAAGGTCAATTTCGGGAGGAGAGGTGTCCCGATACCCTCCTTTTGAAAGAGTTCAAGTCGTAGGCAGGAGGAAATACAGATGAAGGAAGATTTTACCACAGTTGACCAGCGTGAGGGATGAAAGAGTGAAGATGCTGGTTTCTCTTGCATAAGGGGTTTGGACAGTATAGGGATGAGCATGAGTAGAAAGTCGTGTGCAGCGGGGCCGTGGGAGTGGGGGAGGCATGCAGTTAGCAAGTTCAGAAGAGCAGTCAGCGTGGAAATATCGATAAAAAATAGAAAGAGAGGCAACATCGCGGCGGAATTTTAAGAGGTAGAAGACTATCAGTAGGATGAGGAGAGCTGATGAGACGAAGAGCCTTAGACTCCACTCTGTAAAGATGTAAGTGTAATATATAAACGATGGAAGTCTTTGAATAGAGGACATGACGATTTTTAATGGAACCAAATATAGGATAAGCGTTCAAGAAGCATTTGTAAGGGAGTATTTAGACGAGAAACTAGAGGAAAAAAAAAAGGAAGGTGGAATATATAAATGATGGAGGGCATTGTATAGAGAATATGAAGATTTTATATGGAACAAAATACAGAATAGGACTTTAAGAAGTATTTGTAGGGGAAATGATAGGACGAAATAGAAGAAGAAAATAAGAAGATATGTGAAATATATAAACGATGGAAGGCTTTGTACAGAGAATATGCAGATTTTTAATGGAACAAATATTGGATAAGGATATAGGAAGCATTTGTAAGGGAATTTTGTGTCGATAAACAAAAGGAAAATAAAAAGATGACTGGAATATATAAACGATGGAAGTCTTTTAATAGAGAATATGAAGATTTTATATGGAACAGAATAGAGGACAGGAATTTAAGAAGTATTTTTAGGGGAGTGATGGGACGAACAGAAGGATAATATAAATGGATAAAACGAGAATGGAGGTATAATACAAGCTCAGACAGAATGAAAACTTAAGGAATGCGATAAGAAATAGATAATACGACATATTGAAGGAAAATAATATAGAAAGATAAAATATATAATAGAAAGAATCGATAAAAACGGGGGTAAATTTAGAGGTGATACATACACACGAAAATAAAAGTATAACAAAAGCTCAAACGGAATGAAAACTTGGAGAACACGATAAGAAATAGATAACACGGTATAGATAACTTATACCGACTAAAATAAGTAGTAAAAGCTAGGATAGGTAAACGGGAGGCCTTTGAAGGGAGGAAAAATAAAGAAACTGACGAAATATTTTTATCATTGGAGAAAAGAAGGAAAAAGAGGGTGAGGAGGCGTCTCTAAAAAGAAAAAAAACTAAGGGCCATATTCTGAAACATTTCGGGGCTCGCCCGCCCTGCCACACCTGACAGGGGATTCATAGAGGTTGTTGTGGGTTCTTCCATGAGTAGTTTTAAGAGCCTATTGATAGTTTGACAAGGCTGCTGCACCATGAAAGTGAAAAAGCACTCCTGAGAACCTAATCTCCTCTACGGACTTTGGAAATCGTTGCTGTGGGGCCGATAGCGTCTGGGAATACGCGGACTCTTTGCAGCGCTGCTCAGCATATTTGCCGCTGATGAATAATGGAGATGAATGGATGCTTTCACACGCACTCACGACCACAAAAAGTAGCGCTACAAACAGATTTGCGTGGTTGGCTTCGCTGCCGGTGGCGACCACAAAAAGTAGCGCTGCTCGTCACGATACATGGCATTCAATGGGAGTTTTCAGACGTAGCTGCAGCAGCGTCACTTTTTTTAGCAGCGCGTGCGTGGGGCGATTGTAGCGCTGCTAACGCCCTACTCAATTTTAGTAGCGATGCTGAGAAGCGCCGCTAATTCGACACTCACCCCACAACACTTTCTAAAAGATAAGCTGCGCTTCACCGCAGCGCTGCTAAAACTGAGTCACGCGTGAGTAGCGCTGCTGCAGCGCTCTAAGTGTCCCCGTGTGAGGGCCAAACAACGTCGCTGTTTCCCTGACCTTTAAGACATAAGCTCCGAGTGACATGTGTATAAGAGCCTTGGAACCTCTTTGAATTGTATATAATTGACTTCGAACCCCCTTACTCGAGATGGTTGTTGTTGTTGTTAAAGCTGTTTACTATTTGTCATCTCGGAGACCTTAATCTACTTCAATACAAGGCGATTCCTGTCTTGAGTGTTGCAGGAATGAAGGAAGGAAAGGAAGGGGAAATGTTGTGGGGGGAATATATGTGAGGACGGGAAGTGTTGTGGAGGGAATGTATGTGTGTTGTATGAGTCTTGAGTGTTGCAGGTAGGAAAAGAAAGTAAGAAAGGGTTGCAGTGTGTTGTGCGTGTGTATATTTGAGTGCTGAGTGTTGCAGGAAGAAAGGAAGGTAAGAAATAGTTGAGGATGGAAGGAAAGAGTTAGCGATGGAAGAAGGATGAAGGAAGAAAGGAAGGAAGAGAAAAAAAGTTGCAGTGTGCTGTGTGTATGTGTGTGTGTCTGTGTGTGTGTCTGTGTGTGTGTGTGTGTGTGTGTGTGTGTGTGTGTGTGTGTGTGTGTGTGTGTGTGTGTGTGTGTGTGTGTGTGTGTGTGTTGTCTGAGTCATTCCTCGTGTAGGTGTTGCGTGTCATGATGAAAAAAGAGATCTTGCAATGGAGTATAAGCGATGGAAGTCTTTGTATAGAGGATATGAGGATGACCAGGTGAGGAATAAGAAGAGAAGAAAAGAGAGAAGATGGTGACGAAAGATAAAGAATACGAAGAGAGAAAAGAAAAAGATAAAAGGAGAGGAAAGTGAAGAATAAGAAAGACATGAGGAGTGTGGAATGATGAGAAATTATGAAGATTGAGTGTGTTAAAAAAGCCAAAGATTATTATGTTATTATTATTGTAATTATTATTATAAGCATTATTATTACTATCTTCATCTGTATTACTATTGTTACTATCTCTACTACTACTACTACTACTACTACTACTACTACTACTACTTCTGCTGCTTCTCCTCCTACTACTACTACTATTACTTATATTACTACTACTACTACTACTACTACTACTACTACTACTACTACTACTACTACTACTACTACTACTACTACTACTGCTATTACTACTACTACTACTACTACTACTACTACTACTACTACTACTACTACTGCTACTACTACTACTACTACTACTACTACTACTACTACTACTACTACTACTACTACTACTACTACTACTACTACTACTACTACTACTACTACTACTACTACTACTACTACTACCAATACTACTACTACTACTACTACTACTACTACTACTACTACTACTACTACTACTACATAAATGATACCTACACACATGATTATTTTACAGACACATACTCATGGAGGGCTCCATAGTTTGGAGGTCATTAGCCCCAACTCTGTTCGCTAATGACTGTGACATCCAACCATATCGCTAATACTACCTGACACTAAATCACCTATCGTCTATTACGTCCAGATCCCCCTTTCCTTCCCTACTCAAGTCACTCCCGACCCACCCTAATGTCACTCTCCACCACTGTGGCTTCATAGTCCATATTGGAGATGTTGGTGGGTTTTGGGCCAGAGTGTCTGGTGCCCCTGAGACATAGTATGGCCGACCTGAGCAGGGAGAACGAGAGGCGACACCTCATCCAGGCGACAACGTGGTTCCTTGGCTGATGCTTCTTTTCTGAGATTAGTTCCGCGAGGCGTGCGTAGAAGCATTGGGCCCTGGGACCCATCCCGCCGGATGTGGTGAAGACGAGGGGGGTGAAACCGCCCTGATCCACATGTTGGATTGTTTCACCGTATGCCCTTGTCTTCTCCTGCTCGTTCCTGTGGTGGGCGGCCTGCAGGGGCAGCTCACGGTGACAGGCAGCCATCGGGTCGAATATGCGGATGTCCATGAACGCCCGCTGTCCGCGCACCCAGAATCCGCGGGCACTTACATCAACCCGTGCCTCCTGTGAGGTATTGGCTGTCCTGTACCGAAGGTGTTCGCCGTCCAGGAAGCAGTGCCGGCTCGGTAGTGACGTCTTGGCATACCTCCCCGAGCATGCTGGCTGTCAGATCCCTCACTTCATCGTGTCGAATACAGACGAAGCCTCCTTTTTTACATGTCATGGTGTGGGTGACATCATTTGGTGATCCACATGCACAGAGATCAGGCAGTCCCTCAATCGGCCAGCCATATCTCAGAGCAATGGCGTCGACAAATTCTTGTTTGTTGAGGCTGAAGCCCTTTGCTCTGATTGGTAATGACGTTAGCCAGTTAGAGGCGCCTGCCTCCTGTGCTGTGGGTCTGTTTCTACCCATTTCTGTGGAGCGGTGGTGTGTATGACGGTCCAGCGCGTGTTGTTGGTCCTGTTGCCTTTCTTCTGAGATTTTCTTTTAATATCTCTTATTTCTGTTTGGTCTATCTCGCCCTCTGCCTCCTGAGCGATGATCCTGTTGATGAGTGACCTGGTAAGGCTGATGGAGTTTTGGTTCTCCTTATCTGCCAGCTTCTCAGCGTTGGTGATCCCCATCCCACCCAGTCTTGGGGAGTGCTAGCATATCCTCTCCTCCTCCCCAAAGCATGAGATTTCACCAGCGCCGGCAAGAATACATTCTTGACGGCATTTTCCAGTGGTCGGAGGTGGACTGATGCCGGGGATGGTGCGCATCAGGAACGTCCACCGATGTTGGATGCCGTGGGTGTACGCTGAATAGGCAGCGTGTGGCTCAGTCTTGGCAATGGCAGACAAAGCTTCTATTTCCTTCACCCATTCAGCTACTTTGTCTCTCACGTACTCCTTCTTATATACCTCTGTCCCGATCACTGCACCTAAGTGTCGTTGTCCGTCTTTGTCACAATGACGCCACTTCCTCTAAAGGTTCTGCGGCATGGTCATAATGTTCAGGTTTGACAATAAGGACAGACTTGGTGGCGTTAGGGATGTATCCTATCTCAGGGCCGGCGGTGTTCACAGTGTCCCACCACCCTTTTAAGTCTGAGATTTTACCAGCACCTGAGAGGTCATCCGCATAAGCCACCTGTTTCACCCGTGTTTCTGCGAACGCGATTTCATTTGGAGGACTGATAGGCCCAGGGCGTACATAGCCATGGCTATTGGGTCACCTTGTGTTGTTCCCTCAGATGATTTTAACACTTTCACTTTTCCACTGTGGCTATTTATGTATAAGTCAGTCGGGTATGTATAGGTATTTTCGACATACATAGCTAAGCTAGGGCACTTGGTTTTAATGTTATGTATCATAGTCTTTCTATTTATTGTGTTGAAGGCATTTTGGCGTCAACAAGAAGCACTGCTTCGCACTCCACGTGGTCGAATATCTCCCGCATGGCATGGACTGCTGCTTCTCCTCCTGCCTGCTGCCCCGCACAAACTTGGAGGTTTCCTGCTGCCATTCTCACATCTTTTTTGACGGCAGTCATGATGCATTTGCCTACGATGCGCCGCAGAACTTCTCCGACTCCTATAGGCCTGCATCCCGGCCTCTTGTCCAGGGGAATGAGGCGGCACGCCGTCAGGGCGTCCACATAGTGGCAGCTGGAGGAGGCGAGTTTTCTTGCCAGTGCTGCAATGGTGTTGCGCAAGTCACCAGCTGCATTGCCAAAGTTGGCGCTGCTCAGCAAGCTTCGCCATCCCCGTGCATCAAGTCCTGAGGGCCCCGCGCTGCCACGAGTCTGGAGGGCCTTCTTCCACACCATCTCTCCTGTTATCCTTTCGTATATAACTGGATTCGGTGGTTGGTGACATCCTGCCAGTCTCAGTCCCTTCAGGTCACTCGGTGGAGGATGTTTTTCCTTGAGTTGATTGATCGTGTCCCTGGTGAGTGGAAGCACACCCCGTGTGGAATTTTCTGACAAGGCTCGTGTTGCAGACGCAACGTTGCCTTGTCGCATTTTGTCTGCAAACTTCCGGGCCCTGTCTTCTGTGGAGGTGTTGTTTTGTTGGGGTCAGGAGCCTCTCCTGTATGGCTCTGGCTTCTCCAAGGAGGGCATCTAACTCGTTAGTTTGCCACAAGGCAACTCGTCTTCTTAATGCCTCGATATTTTCGGCTTGTTTGGTCTTTGGGTGTGCTCTTTGGAGGAAGAGATGGGGGAGAGTGAATACAATTTTCAAGGATAGGGGCGCCAGTGGTGTGTTCTGGATGTAGTTATTTAACAGGGTGACAATTTCTTTGATGATAAATGTCGTGGCTCCACATCTGGGTGGTTCAAAAAGATTTCTTGCAGACCACCCAACAACTTCAAGGTATGTGTCATCCACCCACCTCGTCACTTATCCCTCCGCTTGCCATTTCCAAACAAAGCTTCCCGCGACCTCCCGTCGCGCCCTGTCCAGTCGGAGAGGAAGAGTGATGAGGGGGTGGTGGTGGTGGTGGTGGTGGCAGCATTGGAGGTGCCAATGAAAGGGATGATATCGGTTGAGGGGAATATGGTGGTGGTTGTGCAGCAGCTCTCTCCGACACTCCCTCCCCCTGCTCACTCCTCCTTCGGCGGCCCTCATTGTCCCCGTGGTGTCGCGCCTCATCGTTATCCTCCTGCTCTGATCCCTGCCCAGGGATTTTGGCACCTGTCGCTCTTTTACAGTTCGTACAGCGTCTTTTCTCCTTAACACATGCACAGTTTATACATCTGTGATCTTCTTTTGTACAAACGCAGCATCTTCTTTGGCTTGGAGGGTCAAGCATTTATAAAATTATAGATATTGATATTAATGACAACAGGAATATTGGTAGTACATGTAGTAATAATGACTGATTATTGATTATAATTGAAAGTAGTAGTGATATCTACTGTGGAATGACACTAATATTAATATTCCTATTAGTTTAGCGACATTGACAGATATATAGATAGGATTATAATCAATATAATAGGCTGACACATTGTTTTCAAAGGATGAGAGAGAGAGAGAGAGAGAGAGAGAGAGAGAGAGAGAGAGAGAGAGAGAGAGAGAGAGAGAGAGAGAGAGAGAGAGAGAGAGAGAGAGAGAGAGAGAGAGAGAGAGAGAGAGAGAGAGAGAGAGAGAGAGAGAGAGAGAGAGAGAGAGAGAGAGAGAGAGAGAGAGAGAGAGAGAGAGAGAGAGAGAGAGAGAGAGAGAGAGAGTAATAATTGTAATTGCATCAGAACAGAAGTAAACAAAGTATTAAAATTATATTAATGACACTAACGTCGATAATAATGTAAGCAGTAGTTTTGAAAGTATGAACACAAGTAATATGAATAATAATAATGACAAGAATATTATACTGATACTAATTATAATAGCAATAACAACAATGGCAACGCTAATAATAGTAACAATGACAAAAAATAATAATAATTATAATAATAATAATAATAGTGTCACTAAATAAACGTTGTAGCCTATATCAAGGTGTATGAAATGATTAATTGATTTATATAATAAAATTTAAGCTGCACAGGCGCTGTGGCTGGCTCCGTTTCTTTCCTTTACGTTAACATATGTTTCCATATCAATCATTTCATTACGCTAAGTATATATTTGCTTTTTTCTGGTGGACATGAAATATAAATGAAAATATTGATAACACCGATTCGACCATAACCAACAACACGCAGTTGTCTGCGGGTCGACTACCAACACCGGTTTTTCACTCTCTTTCAAGGCAAAATTGAAGTAAATACAAGTAATAGATTAAATATACGTTGCTACAGAACCGCCAGTTTGGGAGGTGTGAGGCGAGCCTCTCTTGTCGCTGGCAACCCTCCGTCCCAGCCCACTAACTGCTCGGTCAGAGGTCAGGGCGGGGCATCGACGGTCGCCTCCCGCCGTTCTATCTTAAGATGCCCAACCCGTGTGTTTTACGATATTTCTAAATCACACAACACTAGACACGAACCTACACGTCCATCGAGCTTTCCTTGCTGCTTTCCTTGCTGCACCGATATTCACTTCCTTAATCACCAAGTCTATTTTTACAGCCTCAAGGTGTTTGCACCAGGAAAAAACAGCATATAAACACGGAGCGACCCACACACACGTCCTACCCCTACCAAGGCTAACCTACTGTAAAATGGGGTAAGAAAAACTCAAAATGGAGAACTTTGTTTTTCGCAGAAATATGGTTCAGCATTTTCACAATACCTGGTCTGTTTTATTCATTTGTCATTATTACATCATATTTCAGCTGATCTTGAGCCAGGGTCCCATAGCTTTTTATTATGAATATTTTGGGTAATTTTTTCTTCCCCGGAAAAGGGGTAAAAAAAAATCATGATGGGGCAAGAAAAAATCAGCTATATTTTGCTAAAAAAAAAGTTTTACAATGAATACCCATACATTTCTTTCATGAAAAATGATTGATATTTCATATTTGTGCATCATCTGGGAATTGTATATATACTCTTCATTATACATTACATAAAATGCCTCTTAATTTTATCCTTGCAATAATAATGTTAACCAATGAATCCTGGTACTGTTGTATCATGAAAAATCTTTATATTTCTAAGTGTTATATCACCAAATTAAATTCAAACACATATTCTTCATTGTTACATAAATTCATGTAAATATATAATTGGTTCCTTATAAAATAAATAAGTTTCACAAAGTTTTTCTTTCCTGGGAATATGTCACAATTTCTTCACTAGAATTATGAAATATTTATGTATTTGCCTTCAATTTCTTTTCAATAACCTTCAGAGAAGCACATGCCATTTCATCTGGGAATCTAAAAATGTTTTTCTTTATCATGGGAACCTCTGGTCCATAGAATATGTATTCTTGGTCTACTATGCCAATGTCTTTGTTTGTGTTCCGCTCAGTCCATGTCCACTCCTTTGGGTCACTCGAAATGTTTTTTTTTCTGAAGGCAATCAATTTCTACTTTGTTCACAGTACCGCCATCATCATCATCAGCAAATGTTTTAACTATTTTCCCCCAGAAGTAAATCATACGTGGCTCAGTATAATACACTGCGTAGTACTTTCCAACAGAATCATCTGTTATTACTGGAGTGTCTGCTGGGGTTGCCTTTGGTGCCTGTATTTCTTCCTCACATTCAGTTTCACTTTCATCTTGGTTTAAAGTGAAACTGACCTCATCAGCAGAATCACTTTCCATTACTTCCATCTCATCTTCAGTTGTGGTATCAGAAAGTGGTTCAGGTTCCTTCCTTTTCTTTCCTGGAACTTTGTTACACTTCTCTTTTTTCTGTGTCCCCTCCTGCCCTGTAGTTTCCTTTCTACATTCCTCCTGAGTTATGATTTGACTGTGCATACTAATTTTTCTTCTTGTAGGTTGTGTCGTTCCAACTCTTCCCCTACGGTGCAGAATTTCTTCCAAAGTTGTTTCCTTTTCCTTCTCTACCAAAAGGATGTTGAACTTCATTCCTGTAGGAGCCCTGGCTTGAATTTCATTGACAAGAGTCCTCCAGCTTAACTGTTTGGCATATAAAGCACTTCGCTTTTCTATATCTTTCTTGATCTCATCTTGAAGTTCAGCTTTGTTGTTAGGGAGTTTCATGCCAGTGACTACAACCAGGTAATACTTGTTCCTGAACAAGTGTAAGGGTTGTATCTGAGAGATCTTTTCTATTCCTGGTTCAGGTATTGGAGAAGTGGGAACATTTGTGGTATTGGCATCAGAAGGTTGTGAAGGGTTCTGTGGATTTTGCGGTGATGATTGTGAATCTCTGTTGTCTGTGTTATCAGTTGTAGCATCATGCAGTACAGGATTATTTTCATCATCCCTGGGGCTTCCTCTCTCAATCCAAGCCTTGTATGTTTTCATTTTCAAAGGACAAAGGCGATCACTCTTGTACTTTTCTGGGTTTAGTGGATGTATTCCTGTTGCATAAAACCCGGCCTTTATATTCTCCGGGGAAAGTCCTTCCTTCCAGACCTGACACAACATATTCACGAAACCTCTCTTTTGCAATGGTGCTCGTGCTCCTGTTTGATGCACATACCTCATCAATGCTGAATCATAGTAAGATTTTAGAGGGGCAAAACAAGCAACATCTAAAGGTTGTAACAGATCTGTGCAATGAGCAGGTAGCTTAATTATGGAGATATTTTCTTGTTTTGCTAGTTCTACTGTTGCTAGTGATGTATGACTAAGATGGCCATCCAATATCAGGAGGATAGGACGAATATCTTTAGTTTTTTCTACAAAACTTTTGAAAAAATCCTCAAAAATTACACGGGTCATCCACCCTGACTCGGATACAGCATACTGAGTTTCAGGTAGTGCATCAGTTCCAACCCATGAAGACTGCATGTTCTTACCTTTAAATATGATTAAAGGATCCAGTGATGTGCCATCTGCACAGCATGTTGCCAAAACACTGATGTTTTCACGGTTTGAGCCACTAGTTATTCTCACTGTCTTAGCTCCTTTTGTGCCTATAGTTTTTGCTTTTGATGGGTCTAGTGGGAAACCAGTTTCGTCGAGATTCCAGATACACTCTGGGCGTTCCATGATCTCAAGTCGTGCCATTTCTTGTCTCAGAAGCTCATAGAAGCCATGAATGACGAATGGATCACTAGCTACACTCTTCCTTGCCAGTTGCATCATACCACCGGTCTTCAGAGTCATGTTGTGCCTGTGCATGAAGGCAGTTGCCCATTCATACCCAGGCATGCCATCTTTAAACACTGTCTCTAGTCCATTGGCAAGCAAGAAATCTTTGACAATCTCACGAAACTCTAACAGTGTTGGCCCTAGTCCCATTTTCTCCATTCTCTTGATTGTATCTGCAATCTTCTCTTCCACTTCAGTTGCAAGTACCGTCTTCTTTCCCTGTAATGCAAACAGAATATGTATATATCAGAACAGGTTTTATTACATATAGTATGTACGAGTATATAATATGTAAGAGGATCATTATTATATGGTACATACACGCATAAAAAAAAAACAATAACTCACCCTCATATCATCCTTGAAAGATTCTTCACTTTCACTTCTCTTGACATGCTTTCTCAAAAGAGAATATGACATGTGATGCTTGGCACTGGCTGCTCTAATGGAGGAACCATCTTTAACTTCCTGCACAGCAAGTTGAATTGTGGCTTTCGTATATGGCCTTTCAACCTTTTTATATGTCCTCGGCATTGTGGCACTTAACCCTGCTGCTTCTTACTGGCTAATGATCATGCACACTCCTGTGAACAGTGGACCGAGTCATATGAGTAACAGGTTTCAACAAGACAGACCGACTGTCAATCACACACTACACATCACGAACATGTTTAAACATGGGGTAATATAAAACCAAGACGGGGTAAAAAAAAATCAGCTTTGGGTAAAAAAAAATCATGTATGGGGTAAGAAAAAATCAGGTTATGTGATCTTTTCTTACCCCATGTAAACTACCTATGGGGTAAAAATCACCCCCTTCTCTTGGGGAGGGGGTAGGAGCAGGGACCCTATCAGGAGGATAGTATGGCCCTCCTGATTATTTCTTACCCCAAACTAAGCTCGTCACAGTTCTTGGGGGAAGATAAAACCAAAGTTTTCACATACCACAAAAAAGTTTTGCGAAACTTTTTTCATGCTTTTTTCTTAAAATATGTTCAGAAAATACATTTATAATACAATATTGCTAACGCATATATGAAATCAATTGCACAAGAGTGCACTATAAATACAGGACATAAACACATCAAATGCTTTGACAGAGTACAATAAATGGAATGATTTTTTTTTACCCCACTAACCCCTGGATTTTTTCTTCCCCCACTTTACTAGTAAAATGGGGTAAGAAAAACTCAAAATGGAGAACTTTGTTTTTCGCAGAAATATGGTTCAGCATTTTCACAATACCTGGTCTGTTTTATTCATTTGTCATTATTACATCATATTTCAGCTGATCTTGAGCCAGGGTCCCATAGCTTTTTTATTATGAATATTTTTGGGTAATTTTTTCTTCCCCGGAAAAGGGGTAAAAAAAAATCATGATGGGGCAAGAAAAAATCAGCTATATTTTGCTAAAAAAAAAGTTTTACAATGAATACCCATACATTTCTTTCATGAAAAATGATTGATATTTCATATATGTGCATCATCTGGGAATTGTATATATACTCTTCATTATACATTACATAAAATATATATGCCTCTTAATTTTTATCCTTGCAATAATAATGTTAACCAATGAATCCTGGTACTGTTGTATCATGAAAAAATCTTTATATTTCTAAGTGGTATATCACCAACTTAAATTCAAACACATATTCTTCATTGTTACATAAATTCATGTAAATATATAATTGGTTCCTTATAAAATAAATAAGTTTCACAAAGTTTTTCTTTCCTGGGAATATGTCACAATTTCTTCACTAGAATTATGAAATATTTATGTATTTGCCTTCAATTTCTTTTCAATAACCTTCAGAGAAGCACATGCCATTTCATCTGGGAATCTAAAAATGTTTTTCTTTATCATGGGAACCTCTGGTCCATAGAATATGTATTCTTGGTCTACTATGCCAATGTCTTTGTTTGTGTTCCGCTCAGTCCATGTCCACTCCTTTGGGTCACTCGAAATGTTTTTTTTTTCTGAAGGCAATCAATTTCTACTTTGTTCACAGTACCGCCATCATCATCATCAGCAAATGTTTTAACTATTTTCCCCCAGAAGTAAATCATACGTGGCTCAGTATAATACACTGCGTAGTACTTTCCAACAGAATCATCTGTTATTACTGGAGTGTCTGCTGGGGTTGCCTTTGGTGCCTGTATTTCTTCCTCACATTCAGTTTCACTTTCATCTTGATTTAAAGTGAAACTGACCTCATCAGCAGAATCACTTTCCATTACTTCCATCTCATCTTCAGTTGTGGTATCAGAAAGTGGTTCAGGTTCCTTCCTTTTCTTTCCTGGAACTTTGTTACACTTCTCTTTTTTCTGTGTCCCCTCCTGCCCTGTAGTTTCCTTTCTACATTCCTCCTGAGTTATGATTTGACTGTGCATACTAATTTTTCTTCTTGTAGGTTGTGTCGTTCCAACTCTTCCCCTACGGTGCAGAATTTCTTCCAAAGTTGTTTCCTTTTCCTTCTCTACCAAAAGGATGTTGAACTTCATTCCTGTAGGAGCCCTGGCTTGAATTTCATTGACAATAATTCGCAACATGGCTTCCGTAGTAAACGTTCGTGTTTGACTAACTTACTTGATTTTTTTCACTATATTTTTGAGGTGTTCGATGAAAGCAGATCAGTAGATATCATATATCTGGATTTTCAAAAGGCATTTGATAAGGTCCCCCACCAACGATTGCTCAGCAAACTACTGGCGCACGGTATCTCGGTCAACATTCACAATTGGCTTGTGGACTGGCTCTCTGAGCGGAAACAGAGAGTAGTTCTAAACGGTGTTACATCTAACTGGCTCGATGTCAAAAGCGGCGTACCTCAAGGATCAGTGCCTGGCCCCATGCTCTTCTTAATTTATGTTAATGATATCGATGATGGGCTCATTTGCAAAGTATCAAAATTTGCTGATGACACAAAAATTGCTAGTAAAGTAACTGCGATACTCGACGAAGAAGCTTTACAATCAGATATAGATCGACTTGCATGTTGGGCCAATCAATGGCAAATGAAATTTAACGTTGAGAAATGTAAAGTGTTGCACATCGGAAAAAATAACAATCGCGTTCGGTACGTAATGAATGGCCAACAACTTTCTGCAGTAAGTAAAGAAAAGGATCTTGGAATCACTATATCAAGCGATTTAAAGCCCGGTCAGCATTGTTCAGAGGTAGTTAAAACTGCAAACAAATTGGTTGGCTTCATCGGACGAGTCTTTAATAATAAATCGGAAAAAGTAATATTAAAACTGTATAATTCGTTGGTTCGACCCCGTCTAGAGTACTGTGTACAGTTTTGGTCTCCCTACTACAGAAAAGACATAGAAAAGTTGGAACGGGTCCAACGAAGAGTAACAAAGATGATTCCTAGGTTGAGAAATTTGTCATATGAACAAAGGCTTAAAAGTAAATTTATTCAGCCTATCAAAACGAAGAATGCGAGGCGATCTAATAGAAGTGTTTAAAATGTTTAAAGGATTCAGTGATATTAATGCGGAAGATTACTTTACAATTGATCGATCAAATAGAACAAGAAGAAATCACAATTTGAAGATAAGTGGTAAAAGATTCTCGTCGCACGAAGCTAAACACTTCTTCTTCAATCGAGTTGTTAATGTTTGGAACTCTCTACCTTGTGATGTCGTTGATAGTACAACAGTTACGGCCTTCAAGAATAGATTAGACAAGTGTTTTGAATCCAACCAGCAACTAAGATATTACTCATTGTCGTAATAACGTTAAGTTCTTTCGAATACTGGTGTCCTTGTCCGCTTTATTGCCCGGTTAGTGGTAGCAGTAATGGTAGTTCTTTCCTCTTTCCTACATAAATTCCATGCAGTTTTTCCATGCTGCATGGTTCTTTTCCTTTCCTGCCAGCTTTGGCTGGAGGGATGGTGGTGAGGAGCCTTCGCCTTTGCTGTCCTTCATCTTCCACCTTTGATTAGATAGTTAGTGTAGCTTGTCACAAACAGCCTCGTAAGGACCAGCAGGTCTGCTGTTGTTTGTTCTTCCTTTGTGTTCCTTTGTGTCTTAGTCGCTTCAGGATCACAGTGTAACTCTAAGGGAATGAGTTTGTTAATGGTCTTTAAACCTTTTGTTCCTTTAGAAACCACCTCCACTACACTTGTGGTGCCAGACTTGTCAGGATGCTTGGCTGTAATTCTTCCTAGAGGCCAAGAATCTCAGTTTCCTTCAGTTTCAACGATCACTATATCGCCCACGTTTAAGGTGTCTTTATCACTCGGTGGTTGGGCTCCATAGAACCTTTCGCGTAATGACATTAGGTATTCTTTCTTCCGCACCCTTTCCCAGTGTTTAATTCTCTCACAAATAAATGTGTATCTGTTATGCAATTCATCCACGCTGAGGTAGTCTGGGTCCGTGGATTTATCTTCTATATCAACAGGCATGGGCTGTAAACGTCTCCCATATATCAAATGTGCAGGGGTCAAGGGTTGCGGATGACTGACGTCATCATCTATGTAGGTTAATGGGCGGTTGTTTATCCGCATTTCTACTTCTGTCAAGATGGTTCGTAATTCATCCTCAGAAATTTTCCTTTTGAAAAGAACTTTCCTAATGCAGCTCTTTACTACACCAATTAGCCGTTCATAAAATCCTCCCATCCATGGGGCTCGGGGTATGAACCTCCATTCAATCAGATGTTTATTCAGGTGAGCTTTAACAAGTGGCTCTTCATGTAAATTTTGTAGGAATTTTTCTGCCTTTGAAGTTACTGGCGTTGTCGGATATTATTACTTTAGGAGAGGATCGCCGCGCGATGAACCTTCTTAACAAATTGATAAATGTTTGCGCTGTTAAGTCCTTTGCTAATTCCAAGTGAACAGCACGTGTAGTGGCACACGTGAACAAGCAAATGTAATACTTATCAAACCCATTGTTGGTAGGGTTACTGATAGTTATGCTTCCCGTGTAGTCTATCCCAACCGTATGAAAAGGTTCTGCATGAATTACCCTTTCTTTAGGTAATGCAGGGGGACCTGGCAGCGTCATCTTTCTTCCGTTCATGATTCGACACACAAGGCATTTGCTGACCTCATTTTTACTATCTGTCTTCCTTTTGGTATCCAGTACTGTTCCCGCACTAAACTCAGATTCTCGGCTACCCTCCATGCAATGTTTGTTCATGCGCTCTTCTCACAATAAGTGAGGTAAGCCAAGATCGACGAGGAAGTACTATGGGAAATTTTGCCGGAATTCCTATATCACTGTTTGATAGTCTTACTAAACTTAGTTTTCCTTTAGTGAAGTAATTCTTAGAAGTGAGATATTCGTATTCTTCTTGATAATGATACTGTTGTATGCCTTGCAACCAGTATGTCATTGCACTCGGTAGTTGCACCGAAGGCTTAACTGCCTTGATGAATTTGAAGACATTATTGGTTACATTAATAATCTTTGTAAGAGAAGACATATCTGAAGCCTTGAATATGGGGTCACAAGTAACTGCCTCTACTACGGTGTTTACGCTAACCACGTTTTCTTTCTGTGCTGGCCACTTGTCTGGACGGTCTATCCAAACGGGCCCATGCATCCAGAGCGTTTCCTTTAATAAATTACCCAGGGATGTTCCTCTTGACAGAAGATCCGCCGGGTTGCTGCTGGATGGTACGTAGTTAAAGTTGAAGTTAGAAGCGAGTTCTCTTATACTTGCTACTCTGTTTTTGACATAAACTATATTGCTGTTATTGTTTTTTATCCATTGAAGAGCAGCTTCATTATCCGACCATATGAAGACATTTTCTATGTTCAAAGTCTTAAGAGTGTTTGTAACATACTTTGCTAGTTGCGTTCCCACTTGTATAGCTGTTAGTTCCAATTGTGGGAGTGAGCGAACTTTCATTGGTGTTACTCTAGCTTTGGCAGTTAATATGTTGCTCTTGTCGTCTGACACAAGGTAGGCTACTGCTCCATACGCCTTCGCTGAGGCATCACAAAATACGTGAAGCGTACATGACTTATTATCTTGCCCTATATTTCGGGGGAAAAGGATGGTATCTGCTTTCAAGAAATCAGCTTTTAATTTCAGCCATTCCTCTGTAAAGGAGGGAGGCAAAGGCTCGTCCCAACCACGCTTCATTTGCCAGGCTTCTTTTACTAGTAATTTTCCCCTGATGGTAATTGGTGCTAGTAACCCAAGCGGGTCAAATACTGAAGATATCAGAGACAATAATTTCCTCTTGCTAAGGGAACTGTGGTCCACAAGAGCAGGTGGTTTGATACTTAGCTCGTCATTCTGAACATCCCAGTACAGACCCAATACGCTAGTAGAAGAAGGAACTGTATAATCTTCAAAATCCTCCGCAATTCTACTATTAAGGGCCGCATTATTAGAGACCCACACCCTCAGGTGAAGATTAGCCCTGGCTAATTCCATGTTTGCATTTTCGTAGACATAAAATAGTTGTTGTTGGCAATCAACTGTCCCTTGAAAGTTGTCCACGTAGAGGTTCTGGCTTATTAGAGTTTTGTAAATATTGTCAGAGTTCCTTAGATGGTAATCTATGGTAGCTTGCAAGAGGAATGGACTACAGGTTGCTCCAAATAACACCGACTTGAACCGATATGTAACTGGAGGAAAACTAAGATTCTGCGGATTTTCATACCACAGAAATCTTGTGAAATCTCTATCACACTCTTGTAATCCTACTCTCAGAAAGGCTTTACTTATATCTGCACTGAATGCGTACTTGTTAGTTCTGAATCTTAGCAATACGTCGCCTAGTTTTTCAGTTAAGGAGGGTCCTTTCATTAGGCAGTCGTTTAGAGACGGTTGGCCGCTCCTCTTGGCACTGCAGTTGAATACAATACGCAAGGGAGTTGTAGCACTATCTTTCTTAATCCCGTGATGAGGGAGATAGTGGCACTGATCTGTCGGAGATGCTGCTGGAACTATCTCAATGAAATCATTCTCTAATTGAGTCTGAATCAGATCATGATAAACTTCAACTTCATTTCGTGCCGCCAGGGTATTTGCTAAACTCTTCAGCTGTCCTAACGCCATAGAAAAATTGCTGGGAAGTTTAGGGCAATTCAATTTCCATGGCAGCCTGACGAAGTACTTATTTCCTTTGAACTGTACAGAATCTAGATAATCTTGGTATGCCAAACAGTCATCTGGTGGAGGTTTCTGGGTATCAATTCCTATGGTGTCTAAATCCCACAGTTTATGGATTTCCACCTCAGTTTCTTCCATCAGCTGTTTGATCTCCGTAGGATCTGGTTGGATACACAATCTGGCCACCAGTGCATTCTGTGAATTTTCTGAAGATTCAGTTTCGTTATTAGGAATCTGTCCATATATTAAATACCCTCCAGGGCTTCCACTCAGTCGAGTTTGAGAGTAAGTTGCGAGACCTGTGATAAATTCTCCGTAGAAGTCTCCACCTATGACAAGTTCTATTCCATCTATTACATCACTAGTCAAATGTTTGTCCGCAAGTTCTAGCCCAGCCTCCTTCAACATCTTTGCAACTCTGGTTAGTCCTGGCACACTGATTTTTCCTGGGAGCCGCTCAACTACTAAGGCAGTTATTCTTTTAAGCCTGTTACCAAGACGAACAACCGGGCGTACCAAGTTATACTCTTCATAATCCTTTGAATGCAAAAACCCAGACATAGCCAATCTAACTTTCCACTTATCTTCAACTGTAGCTTCTTAACCAAGTCTTCTTTGATAAAAGTACACTGAGATCCTTGGTCAAAGAACGCTCTGGTATATAGTTTTTGTTTGCTATGTTCATTGCGAACTTCTATGGTTGCTGTGGGAAGTGCTGTTGATCTAGACTTCACTTTGCCTTTAACTGACATGACAGCTTGCTGTGTGGTTTGTGGACGTTCTTCTTGAACACTACTACTCCTGCCTTTAACCTTGGAAACACACAGTGCGGTATGATGTTTACCTTTATGACATCTTTTGCAGTCTAGTAACACCATGTTGCAATTGTCTGCATTGTGTTGTGTACTAACACATCTACTGCATCGGTTTAATTCCATCAAGCGAGATTGTCTCGTTGCCACTGTAGCATAATTTTCACATTCACTTGTATAGTGTTGACCGCTGCAGTACATACATACAAATTTTCCTTTGTTCTGAAGGTTTACTTTTGATTTAGGTTTAGCTTGATCAGTTCCTTTGTGATAGGAATACGTTCCAATATCAATTTTTGCATTTTGTTTCCCATTCGTTGAAGTATTATTATCCTTTGACTTCTTGCTCACCTGTCCATCTTCTATGTCCATGTGAGATACTAGATGCTTTAGGCCATCTGTCATCTCCTCTATAGAAAAATAGTTCTTACCATATTTTAGGTAGAGTTGATGAATAGCTGCTTTAGGAAGCTTACGTTGGAACATGAAGGCTATTATCCACTCGCAGTCCGAGTAGTCTGTTTTGTCTTTCAGTGCCCTTGTTAAGTTTATTAAAGATATTCTAAAGGACTCAAGATCATTCCTACTGTTAGTTACTGTAGGAGATGCAAGATCTAGAATTTTACTCAAGATGCCTCTTTTAATCCTTTCCCCATCTCCATAAACTTCCTTTAAAGCATCAACAGCGTGCTGGTAGTTAACATCAAGAGATGGAATATTCTTAATTAAGTCTAGTGCACTGCCTTTTAATTGAGACTTTAAATACTGTAATTTGGTTACTGGCTCTAAGTCACTTCGTTTCCCGATTTGGGCCTGAAACTGATCAAAAAAGGATTCACATTCAGTGTAGTCGCCTGAAAACGTTGGCAATTTAATTATGGGCAGCTTTGCTATTGCCATAGTGCCTACTCTGGGAGCTTCATTCTTTGGGTTCTCACCAAGGTTTCGTAAGCGAGATTTAAATTTCGCCAAATTGTCTTGATAGTTCTCCCAAACTGTATAGTATTCTTCTTGCTCCGAACTCGTGTCAGATCCCACATCAGAAGCTATCATTGTTGCTTCTAAACTCATGTAAGCTTCTTCATACCCAGGCCACTTTCTCTCGAGGAAAGAAATTGATGTTTCCAATTTATCTATATCTATAGTTTCACTTGAGATAATCGAATTGCAGTTGTTGATGGCTCTTGTTATGTGGCCTTTAAAGGCTTGCAAGGATCTTTTACACTGTTCGATAGAAGTCATTGTTGTTATATTAAATCTAAGTTGCTTTATTAAGGTGGTGCTCAACACAATTCCTGAATTTTGAAGCAATGTAGAATTTTGTTAGTGGCTCAAAGTGCACACCATCAGCTGTGTGTCCTGCTGCAAAGGGTTTCGCTCCCAAGTTGATGGTTCGAATGTTCTTGTTCTTTAAACTTTTCCACAAACCTTTATTAATTGCTTTTGAAACCTTATTATAAGTTGTAGGACTAACTCCAAATCTATTACCATTACTGTAATGTCGAGGCTCCAGTAATGTGACAGCCACTCGTTTATTAAGTTGTTGAAGGTGGTCAGTGATTCGAAGTATCTCATTAACTAGTTCCCGAGGACTGCAGCCATCATAAACGTCATTGCCGCCAAAGAACAGAATGGCTAAGTCGTGTTCATCTTCCCGCATTACATGGAATCGTGAATGCTCCCAAAAATCTTTAAGTTTTCCGCCATTTACTTTACAGATTTCAATTTCTGTATCTTGTAGGGCTGGTATAAAGTTAGGAACCTGCGAATGACCTCCAATAACAACCCTGTAACTCATTACAATTCAAACAACTGGAAATCCGGTTCGAAGGACCATTAATTTTAGCTGTGGAAAATATGTAGCCACTTATTGGGGTAAACCCTCTGAAATCCCCTCACCTTCGTAGGTGTGGCTCACAGTTAAATGCTGGGTTTATAAAAAGGTGTTCAGGTTTCTACTCACATAAAAGGGAGATGGATTCCAGTTATTTGAATGTTGTCCTCGTACACTTAACAAACCACTGAAAAGGGCGAAACGTAATGATTTAGTGAATTGTTGTGAAAGTTAATTTATTTTAGCATGACAACCTCAGGTGATTCTGAACTATTAATATAATTTACCTGAGGTTTGTTGTTTTCATGCTCCGTAACGACACCGCTTATTCGTGGTGCCGAACACTTTACTGCCCTTCTGTCGCGTGGACGTTATGACGCACCACACGTACAGTACTGCTTCATACGCAACGTCTCCGATTCTCTTGAGTCGTGCGTATTTCTTTCCCCTCCTAACACCTCCCCTATTTGGCCAAATTAGGATTAATGCTAGAAAGGTACTTAGCTGTAAC
The DNA here is from genome assembly GCF_024679095.1 of Eriocheir sinensis. Classification (NCBI taxonomy): domain Eukaryota; kingdom Metazoa; phylum Arthropoda; class Malacostraca; order Decapoda; family Varunidae; genus Eriocheir; species Eriocheir sinensis. The sequence continues at coordinate 90,013 of NW_026112024.1, forward strand.
CATCAGGGTGTTAATGACAGGCAGCAGTATTGTTGATCGACGAATCCTAGTTGTTAGTAGTATAGTAGTCCGGGCGTCGTGTCTGCTCGCCGTATCTGGTAAGGCTGGTGATGCGGGAGCAGTATTGTAGTTTGACGTATCCCGGCAGTAAGTAGAAATCCAGGGCGTCGACTGCTTGCCGTGTCTAAGTAAATATCGAGCCCGACGGTGGATCACAACCAGCGCCGACCCGTCTTCTTTCAATAGCTATAAGCTGCTGCCTCTGACAGGCTCGCTTCCTCTCTCGCTGCCTTCCCTCGCACTCTGAAGCGCTATTCGAAGCAGCTCTTTGAAGCATCGTTTTATTTAAGTTAGTTTGCTGGTTAACTTATTTTTTATTTGTTACTTGTGTAATATAGTCCTCTCCTCGTAAGTAGGAGTAGCATTTTTGTTGCTGTTGTTAGCTGTGCAATCTAGTCCTCTCCTCGTAAGTAGGAGTAGCATTTTTGTTGTTGCCGTTAGCTGTGTAATCTAGTCCTCTCCTCTAAGTAGGAGTAGCATTTTTCTTATAATTACTCCCCCCATTTTTTTGTAGTTTTATTCTTATTATTCCTTGTCAAATAAATTTTTGACACCCACAACATGGCTCCCAAGCCTGTTCCATTCGTCCACCACTCTATTGGTGAACCAATTCTTGCCTATGTCTTTGTTGAATCTGAATTTGTCTAACTTAAAACCATTGCTACGCGTCCTGCCTGGCTCTTTTACTATCAAAATCTTATTGACATCCCCTCTATTAAAGCCCTTCATCCATTTGTAGACTTCGATCAAGTCTCCTAGCAACCTTCGCCTTTCTAGAAAGTGTAGATTTAAGTGCTTCAGCCTGTCTTCATAAGGCAAGTTTCTCACCCCCTGAATCATCTTTGTCATCCTCCTCTGTACAGATTCTAACATCTTGATATCCATTCTATAGTGGGGGACCAGAACTGAACTGCATAATCGAGATGAGGTCTAACTAATGCTAAGCAAAGTTTGAGGATGACTTCAGCGCTCCTATTGCTTACGCTCCTTGAGATGAAACCAAGTACTCTGATGGCCCGATTTTTAGCCTGAATGCATTGAGCCCTAGGACGGAGGTCATCGCTCACTAGGACTCCTAAAGGTGCGGTCACACTAGCTACTGATATCGCTGGATCCAGCGGTACGGCTTGATCGGCCAGCCATTTGCGCTGCACGAGCTAATGATATCGGCTGCTTTGAGCTATCGATACGGACCGTTTTCACTGGCCGTACTGCTGGCGGCAGCGGTAGCCGAATGGAAGGGAATAAGAAACTATCGTTTATTCAGCATACATGCAATCAAAAAATATTCCATTTCTTTTTTGGGGAGGGACTTTAAATGCGTAATATAAAAGCTAAACGACAATACAAGAAAATTTCCAAATGTATTTTTTTTCTTTAATGGAAATATAATATTCATTTCTTATTTGACCTCGGTGACTTTCTAACGGGTCACCTGTACAGCAGAGCAAGAGCAAGAGCGAACACACTTGCCAGCCATGGTCTTATCCACTTTCGTTTCACTTTTCTTTTCTTCTTTAAGTCCTCACTGGCTACAAAACAAGTGGCAAGAGTAATTGTGGACAGAGCGAATCCAAGAAGTGCTTCCTCCATAGCGGCTAGTGTTGTTATGATATGATCCGCTAGCTAGCTAGCTAGCGGACTTTGCATGTGGTGTGACCAGACTGCCGCGCGTATCGCTGGCAAGCCAGCGAAAACAAAAGCCAGGCTTGCGTTAACAATAGCAAGTGTGACCGTAGCTTAAGTCTCTCTCACGCCCGGACCTGTTTAGAGGAGTGTCATTTAAGGAGTAATTGTGTGAGGAGTTATTCCTACCTACACTCAAAATGCTACACTTCCCGACATTGAATTCCATCTGCCACTTCCCCGCCCAATCATATAGTCTGTCAAGCTCATCCTGGAGAACCCTAGCGGCCCTGTCTGATTGGATTACTCTACCGATCTTGGTATCATCTGCGAACTTACTGACATCACTACTAATTCCTGTGTCCAAGTCATTGATGAAAATAATATAAAGCAGAGGACCCAGCACCGACCCTTGCGGGACGCAACTCGTGACACTGCCCCATCCAAATCCCACACGCGGCTCTGCTGTGTGATTGGCTGTCAGGCCACGAGAAGGGCGGGGCGGAGGAGAGCTGTGCAAAAATGTGACACAGAACGGGAATACGCGATCACACACACACACACACACACACACACACACACACACACACACACTGGAAGAATAGTCAGTGAAACATGGTACATCAAACCCGCAGATTCAAATTCAAAATAGGCATACCTACCAACAACATTATAACGAACACCGCCGCTACCACCACTACTAATCACCCACCACTTGGATAACTACCATTAATACCATCATGGCAGGCTCTTCAACCGCCAGAACTACCATACAGCCGCCCCCCACCCATCCATCACCACCACTACTGCAAAAGAGGAAGAGAATAGGAGGAAAATGATAAAAGGGGAACCCAAATATCGAAGGAAAGTTTTTGAGTAGAAAAAAAGAAGAGAAGGAGAAATATGGAAATAATAAGTATGAGTAAGTGAGAGTTTTGAAGGAATAAGAGGAAGAAAAGAAGGAAAAGAAGAGGAACGGAGAAGAAAAGTAAAGGAAAAAAATATTAGATGAGGTGAAAACAAAATATGCAAACACGAAACAAGAAGATGAACAAGAAAACGGGAGAAGGAAGCGGAAGAAAAAATGTCAAGGAATTAGAACTCAAAGAACGTAGAGGATACAAAAAGGAAGTTACGAGGAAGGCGATGGAAGAATTAAAGCAAGGCAGAGTAGGGAGAAGGGATAAGAGGCGAAATAAGACTTAGAATATATGAAAAAGTAAGAGGATATGAAAAGAAATAGAAAAAGTTGGAAGAAAACAATAAAAAGGAGAAACTAAACACGGATGGGAAAGAAGAGAAACAAAAGAGAGTATTTAAATGGGTAGAAATTGGGAAGATTAATATTATGAGAATGTAAAAACGCAGGAAAGCAAAACGAGGAAGTACTAGTAAAAACAAAAATAACATACAAAATTGAAATAGGAGGAAGGAGGAAGATGAAAGGCAAGAACAATAAAATGGAAAGACAAAAAAGACAAAATAGACGATACAAACAGAAAAGAAGAAAGATAAAAAAAATATACGAATAAGGCTGAAAAAACAAAATAAAAGGAAGGATAAGTAAAAACACGGATGGGGAGGAGAAGAGGAAGAGATGAAAGGAAAGAAAACAAAATGGATGACAAAATTTAGATTGAGATAATGAGGAACTAAAAGAGGGTTTGGAGAATGGCCGCGCGGGAGAAAAGATGTGAGCCAAATTAAGAATGAGAGGGTAGGCAGGAAAAAAAAAAGATTAAAAGCAAAATTTGAAGTAAGATAATGAGGTAGCAGAAGAGCGTGACGACTGGAAGAAAGTAGAAGAGGAAGAGGAAGAGGAAGAGGAAGTGATTGAAAGAGGAGGAGAAAGAGGAGATTGAGAAGATTGACGTGCGAGAAAAAAATGTGTAAAGGCAACATAAAAAAAAATGAAAGGGATGAAAAAAAAGATTCAAAGCAAAATTTGGAGTACGATAATGAGAAGGAAGAGCGTGAGGTCTGGAAGAAAGTAGAAGAGGAAGAGGAAGTGATTGAAAGATGAGGAGAAAGAGGAGATTGAGATGGAAGGAAAAAAAGATATGATATAAAAAGCAAAGTTGGCGTAGGATAATGAGGAAGAAGAAGAGGAGAGTCAGGATTAGAAGGAAGTAGAAGAGGAAGAGGAAGTGATTGAAAGAGGAGATTGAGAAGGTTGACGTGGGAGAGAAAAAGTGTTAAAGGAAAATAAAAAAAGAAATGAAAGGAAGAAAAAAAGAACAAGATTAAAAGGAAAATTTGGAGTAGGGTAATGAGGAAGTAGAACAGAGTGAGGACTGGAAAAAAGTAGAAGAGGAAAAGGAAGAAGGAAAAAGGAGAATCAAAAAAGGAAAATCAATGGGAAACAGTTTAATTTGAGCAGAATGTATTGCAAAGACCATAAGAAAAAAAATGAAAAAAACATAATAAAAAAGGAAAGAGGAAAAAAGGGAAACATTGGAGAAAAAAAAACGATGAATAGAAAAGAGTGGAAGATGAAAAATGAAAAAAAAAAGATGAAAACGTAGAATTAAAACTGGGAGAGAATGATCATAAGCAGGAGTAAATTAGAAGATGGGTGAGCGGAATAAAAGCAGACTAGACAAAAAAAGATGAGAGAGAGAGAGAGAGAGAGAGAGAGAGAGAGAGAGAGAGAGAGAGAGAGAGAGAGAGAGAGAGAGAGAGAGAGAGAGAGAGAGAGAGAGAGAGAGAGAGAGAGAGAGAGAGAGAGAGAGAGAGAGAGAGAGTCAGCAGGTGGCAGTAAGAGGTGGTGTTAAGTGTGTGTGTGTGTGTGTGTGTGTGTGTGTGTGTGTGTGTGTGTGTGTGTGTGTGTGTGTGTGTGTGTGTGTGTGTATTTGTAGTTCAATGCTAACAAGAGACAAATCCATCACCAAGGCTCCTGGAGGGCAAGGCGGGACGATCCAGTAGTTAACAAAGCCTCACGCCGCTGAACGCGTCATCTGTGAAAATTCAGAAGAAAAAAACTACCCGAGAAATCGTATTGTTGCAGCAGCTAAATATTTGTAACTGTAAATATTTTGTACGCCTCCCTTCATTGCCAATAATCAATATAAGGGAAATATATTTGTGTGACATGTTATTATTCTTGTAAGATTAATAATACGAAGTTCTTGCTGGGCTTGTGGCAAGAATTTTCGGCCGAGTGGTTCATTGGGTAAGATGGGCACGATGCGGCCAGTCCAGGCTCACGGCGGCTTCTCGGTGTGATGAGATGTGTGTTGCGGCGCCGGCAGGTTTAGGTGAAGGTGAGGGGATGAATTATGAGGGTTGGTGTGAGTAGAAGGAGCTAGGAGCATGAGGGCGTGGGTGCGGGGTTGGCATGGGCGTAATACTTGTTGCAAACATTCGGCCAGGGATGAGGGAGTGGGTTGTGTGGGTTGGTGTTGGTGGCATGAGGGCGTGGGTGCGGGGTTGGAATGGGCGTAATACTGGTAGCAATCATTCGGCCAGGGATGAGGGAGTGGGTTGTGTGGGTTGGTGTGGGTGGCAGGAGGAGCATGAGGGCGTGGGCGTGGGATGGGCGCACTACTTCCAGCAACATTTCGTCACCTGCATTACGTCCCATCGCCCCAGCGTTACACTCTCAGCCTTTTCTTTGAGCGTCCCCGCCAGTGGTCGGTGTAGCCAAGGCGGAACACGACGAGGAGAAGCCATCCCAGAAGAGGACACCGTTGATGACCTGCACGTTCCTGCTAAAGATTGTTCATTTACATTAAAATGACTCAGCAAAAACAAGTGAAGAAGTCTTGGTGCTGCGGGTGCTTCGGCTGGCTCTTCGCCAGGCGGAAGCGCCGCAGCCCCTCCGAGGAACCTGACGACATCGTCGAGGAAACCGAAAACGCGGGTGCCCAGGCCGATGCAGGGCAACAGGCCCTGGTCTGCCTGAAGAAGGCTGCTCAGCCTCTCTCAGTGGTGGAGGAGGAGATCCCCTCCGACACCCTGCTGGATGCTGATGGGGTGGTGGGGAAGGGCGAAAAGGAGGCCACTGGCAGGAGGCGTCAGACTCTCATCATCACAATCCACTTGGTGAAGAGAGAGAAGGTCCAGAAGCCAGTGGATGATACAACAGTCGCACAAAAAGACTGCACGCAATTGGAGAGCCATGGCAAGAGGGTTCAAACTCTCGTAATTACTCTGCACATGGTCAAGAGAGAGAAAATAAAGGAGGTATACGATGAGCTCCCCTTAAAGCACCGAGGCACGGCTGGGGACGCTCCTTCCAGCAGGAGCAAGGCCGTTACCGGCCCACCGGAAAAGATGCCCCTTATCAGCAGCTTCAAACAGCGGGACGCATCTCAAACACCGGTCAAGAAAATGATCAGGTTCAACTTCCAAAACCTGAACACTTTCGTCAAAATTCGTGAGCTGTACTGTGCCTACGACTACTGCAAGTATGGCTTCCCTCTCTCCAGCATTCGTCCTGAGCTGAAAAGCCTAAAGGAGAGAGCAGTGGAGCCACAGGAAGAGCCAGCAAAGGAAGCAGTAAACAAACTGCCAGAGGCTCAGAAAACAGTAACAGAGGAAGCAACAGATTCAGCCAACAAAATCAATGAGCCACAACACCTCACAGGGATCCTCAAGAAAGGAAAGACGGCCAGCACCGCTCATAAATGTGTGCGCTTTAACTTCCAGAACCTGAACACTTTCGTCAAGGATCGTGAACTGTACTGTGGCTACGACTACTTCAGGTATGGCTTCCCTCTCTCCAGCATTCGTCCTGAGCTGGACAGGCGAAAGGAGAGAACAGTGAAGCCACAGAAAGGGTCAGCAAAGGACGCGGTAAAGAAACACAACACACGACACCAGCAAACAGTTGGAGCAGCTCGCTGTGCACAAATGAATACCACTACTGAAGGGAAGTCTCCTAAAGGTATCCTGAAGAAAGAAAAGATGCCACGGTCCACCTGTCCAGGACATGTGACCTTCAACCTTGGTAACCTCCGCGCCCCCGTCAAGGAACGTGAGGTGTACCGTGGCCACGACACCTTCAGATACGCCGCGCCGCTCCAAGTCACTCAGCCTCCCAACTTTACCTCGAGGCCTCACCAGCAGCCCGTTAGATCCGCCTCTAACTCGCTGCGTGGCGCACCTCGGCACCTCGAGAGGCCGACACAGCGGAGCAACGACTCCTTCCAGCAAAACAGTGGCTGGTATGCTGCACACAACTACACCAACAGCCGCCACTCACAGCACCGCCAGCACAACGCCAGCAGCCACGTCCCGCCAAGATACGAAACAAGGCATTTCTACGAGGGACAGACACATCGGGGCACCAACTCCCGCAGCAGAAGTCGTGCCAAGAGAGGCGCAAAGCCGAGTGGTGGCGAGTTTCTGTGAGCACCGGGCGAGTACACAGCGTCGTGATCAAACTCAAATGTTCAGCGACGTACAGGTGACGTACATTCCGGGTGCATTTCAACACCCGCTGAACAGTAACTGTCGCTGACTGGTGATAACAGAGACTGAGGAGTGCCAAGAAGCACCACAATCACACTGAGAGGAACGGCTCGCCAGCTGACTAAAATCACCATGCAGAGGAACGCATCCCATGGAACGGTGCCACTTCTACGGAACAAATTGTTCAAGAGTGTCGCATCTGTGGGGAGTGTTTGGACGCATGTGTGTGCTTACATCTCTTATCTTATATTTCAAATGAAAAAATAGAAAATATTGTCTTACAAAAAACCTTAGGCAGGGATAGTGGGGTCGTGTTGCACCTCAGAACAAGAAACGTTATGTAAGGAGTTGTCTGAACGACCACCTGTTTTAAAACTATATTTAAATGAAAGGTATTAGAATGCTCTTGCCTGTATGCTTCAGCTCAGTGTGATGACCTGAGTTTATTTTCTCTCTCATTCTCTGCGGAATGATTATAGCTTCCAGGTCTGAGACGCGTGCCCAGAGCGTGACGGAGGTGAGATCGGGATGGAGCCACACATTCCGCGTTATTCATTTATCATGGCAAAACTCCCTGGTTCAGTCACGCTTGTTCGCGTGCTATCAACGATTGAGGCAGCTCACAGAAGGTGCCGGAGCCTTAGAACTTTTGCTAAAAATGGTCTTCACATTTATGCCAAGAATCGTGCCAAATCTGTTCTCCGACTTGCCAATAACTCCTTCATCAATAAATAAAAATATTGAAATTTTCCTAACAAAATTGTTTCCATCTACCTGAAAATAGCTCCCACAAAACTCTCTCTCTCTCTCTCTCTCTCTCTCTCTCTCTCTCATCAAGTGACGACGTCAACACACCAGTCTGGCCGTTCTATTTCTTCACTGACTGGATTTAATCAAAGTCGAACAAAATCAAATGAAAAAATAATCATAAAAAAATACGTCCACATGGTACACACTTATGTTTCTTTGACCTTTTTATGCATGAAAAACACAGATAAAATTGACGAATTTTACGGGAAGTGGAACCTGGCATCCCACACGCGGCTCTGCTGTGTGATTGGCTGTCAGGCCACGAGAAGGGCGGGGCGGAGGAGAGCTGTGCAAAAATGTGACACTAAAAGGAAAACGCGGCCAGGCCACGGTGAATTTTACACACACACACACACACACACACACACACACACACACACACACACACACACACACACACACACACACACACACACACACACACACACACACACACACACACACACACACACACACACACACACACACACACACACACACACACACACACACACACACACACACACACACACACACACACACACACACACACACACACACACACACACACACACACACACACACACACACACACACACACACACACACACACACACACACACAATGGAAGAATGGTAAGTGAAACACGGTACATCAAACCCGTACACTTGGACCCAAAATAAGCATACCTCCCAACAACATTATAACGAACACCGCCGCTACCACCACTACTAATCACCCACCACTTGAATAACTACCATTAACACCATCATGGCAGGCACTTCAACCGCAAGAACTACCATACAACCCCCCTCCCCCCCTCACAGCAGCTACCACCACAAATGCAAAAGAAGAGGAAAAATAGAAGGAAAATGATGAAAGCGGAATGCAAATTCGAAGGAAAAGTTTGTGAACAGAAAAAAAAGATGAGAAGGAGAAGTATGGAAATAATAAGTATGAGTAAGTGAGAGTTTTGAAGGAATAAGAGGAAGAAAAGAAGGAAAAGAAGAAGAACGGAAAAAAAAGGAAAAAAAATATTAGAAGAAGTAAAAACAAGACTTGCAAAAAGGAAACAAAAAGATGAACAAGAAAACGGAAGAAGGAAATGGAAGAAAAAATGTCAAGGAATTAGAACTCAAAGAACGTAGAGGATACAAAAAGGAAGTCACGAGGAAGGCGATGGAAGAATTAAAGCAAGGCAGAGTAGGGAGAAGGGATAAGAGGCGAAATAAGACTTAGAATATATGAAAAAGTAAGAGGATATGAAAAGAAATAGAAAAAGTTGGAAGAAACAATAAAAAGGAGGAAAAAATAAACACGAATAGGAAAGAAGAGAAACAAAAGAGAGTATTTAAATGTGTAGAAATTGGGAAGATTAATATTATGAGAATGTAAAAACGCAGGAAAGCAAAACGAGGAAGTAGAAGTAAAAAAAAATAATATACAAAAGTGAAATGACAGGAAGGAGGAAGATGAAAGGCAAGAACAATAAAATGGAAAGACAAAAAAGACTAAACAGACGATACAAACAGAAAAGAAGAAGGATAGAAAAATATACGAATAAGGCTGAAAAAACGAAATAAAAGGAAGGATAAGTAAAAACACGGATGGGGAGGAGAAGAGGAAGAGATGAAAGGAAAGAAAACAAAATGGATGACAAAATTTAGATTGAGATAATGAGGAAGTAAAAGAGGGCTTGGAGAATGGCCGCGCGGGAGAAAAGATGTGAGCCAAATTAAGAATGAGAGGGAAGGCAGGAAAAAAAAAGATTAGAAGCAAAATTTGAAGTAAGATAATGAGGTAGCAGAAGAGCGTGACGACTGGAAGAAAGTAGAAGAGGAAGAGGAAGAGGAAGTGATTGAAAGAGGAGGAGAAAGAGGAGATTGAGAAGATTGACGTGCGAGAAAAAAATGTGTAAAGGCAACATAAAAAAAAAATGAAAGGGATGAAAAAAAAGATTCAAAGCAAAATTTGGAGTACGATAATGAGAAGGAAGAGCGTGAGGTCTGGAAGAAAGTAGAAGAGGAAGAGGATGTGACTGAAAGAGGAGGAGAAATAGGAGATTGAGAAGGTAGACGTGCGAGAGGAAAGTAGAAGGAAGTAGAAGAGGAAGAGGAAGAGGAAGAGATTGAAAGATGAGGAGAAAGAGGAGATTGAGATGGAAGAAAAAAAAGATATGAGATAAAAAGCAAAGTTGGCGTAGGATAATGAGGAAGAAGAAGAGGCGAGTCAGGAGTAGAAGGAAGTAGAAGAGGGAGAGGAAGTGATTGAAAGAGGAGATTGAGAAGGTTGACGTGGGAGAGAAAAAGTGTAAAAGCAAAATTTAGAAAGAAATGAAAGGAAGAAAAAAAGAACAAGATTAAAAGGAAAATTTGGAGTAGGGTAATGAGGAAGCAGAAGAGAGTGAGGACTGGAAGGAAGTAGAAGAGGAAAAGGAAGAATGAAAAAGGAGAATCAAAAAAAGGAAAATCAATGGGAAACAGTTTAATTTGAGCAGAATGTTATGCGAAGACCGTCAGAAAAAACAAAATAAATAAAAATGAAGAAAAAACATGAAAAAAGGGAAAAAATGAAAAAAAAACGATGAATACAAAAGAGTGGAAGATGAAAAAGGAAAAAAAAGATGAAAACGTAGAATTAAAACTGGGAGAGAATGATCATAAGCAGGAGTAAATTAGAAGATGGGTGAGCGGAATAAAAGCAGACTAGACAAAAAAAGAAGAGAGAGAGAGAGAGAGAGAGAGAGAGAGAGAGAGAGAGAGAGAGAGAGAGAGAGAGAGAGAGAGAGAGAGAGAGAGAGAGAGAGAGAGAGAGAGAGAGAGAGAGAGAGAGAGAGAGAGAGAGAGAGAGAGAGAGAGAGAGAGAGAGAGAGAGAGTTTTGTGGGAGCTATTTTCAGGTAGATGGAAACAATTTTGTTAGCAAAATTTCAATATTTTTATTTATTGATGAAGGAGTTATTGGCAAGTCTGAGAACAGATTTGGCACGATTCTTGGCATAAATGTGAAGACCATTTTTAGCAAAAGTTCTAAGGCTCCTGCACCTTCTGTGAGCTGCCTCAATCGTTGATAGCACGCGAACAAGCGTGACTGAACCAGGGAGTTTTGCCATGATAAATGAATAACGCGGAATGTGTGGCTCCATCCCGATCTCACCTCCGTCACGCTCTGGGCACGCGTCTCAGACCTGGAAGCTATAATCATTCCGCAGAGAATGAGAGAGAAAATAAACTCAGCTCATCACACTGAGCTGAAGCATACAGGCAAGAGCATTCTAATACCTTTCATTTAAATATAGTTTTAAAACAGGTGGTCGTTCAGACAACTCCTTACATAACGTTTCTTGTTCTGAGGTGCAACACGACCCCACTATCCCTGCCTAAGGTTTTTTGTAAGAAAATATTTTCTATTTTTTCATTTGAAATATAAGATAAGAAATGTAAGCACACACATGCGTCCAAACACTCCCCACAGATGCGACACTCTTGAACAATTTGTTCCGTAGAAGTGGCACCGTTCCATGGGATGCGTACGTACATGTGTACTTTCTCTAAATTATGTTCATGAAGAAAAAAACGTATCAATTATGTAAATATCAAGAGCGATTATAAGTGTGAGTGTGTGATGTGTGTGGATGGGGGAGGGGGGGGGCGAGGGGGAGGGGGTGACATTTAGAGGTAGGAAGAAAGAAAACGAAAGAAAGATAGAAAGAAAAAAAAAGATAAATTGAGTGGAAGAGTTTCAGTGTCACCAGTAAATACTTTCTTTTCACATTGTTTCCATCAGCTGGCGTAAAATTATCCACACATTTTTTTCATATCTTGTCATCTTTATATTACAATGTTTTTTCTCGCTGTTTCAAACACAGTAAATTGATATATCCTTGCAAGCTCAATATTTCAACTGGAAACTTCATATCTCTTCTCTTGCTAAATCAGCTTCCTCGAGGTTGGGCGTTCTGTATCGTCTCCGCCAGTTCTTCTCCCCGCGCAGTTGCTATCCATAGGGGCCTTGTCCGCCCTCGTATGGAGTATGCACCTCACGTGTGGGGGGGCTCCACTCACACAGTTCTTCTGGACAGAGTGGAGTCTAAGGCTCTTCGTCTCATCAGCTCTCCTCCTCCTACTGATAACCTTCTACCTCTTAAATTCCGCCGCGATGTTGCTTCTCTTTCTATCTTCTATCGATATTTCCACGCTGACTGCTCTTCTGAACTTGTTAACTGCATACCTCCCCCCCTCCCGCGGCCCCGCTGCACACGACTTTCTACTCATGCTCATCCCTACACTGTCCAAACCCCTTATGCAAGAGTTAACCAGCATCTTCACTCTTTCATCCCTCACGCTGGTAAACTCTGGAAAAACCTTCCTTCATCTGTATTTCCTCCTGCCTACGACTTGATCTCTTTCAAGAGGAGGGTGTCAGGACACCTCTCCTCCCGAAATTGACCTATTTTCGGCCACCTCTTTTAATTCTTTTTTGGGAGCAGCGAGTAGCGGGCTTTTTTTATTATTGTTTTCTTTTTTGTGCCTTTGAGCTGCCTCCTTTGTTGAAAAAAAAAAAATACCGCCTACACTGTTAGCTTTTTCTTCTTAACGACCCAGTCCTCCATACACCCCTATGTTTACCTGGAGATTCTTAACATCGACATCCTCGCCTGTAAACACCATCATGCTTTCCTCTTTTATATCGCAGTGCTTGGCAGACTATATTTTTTTCGTTTTTCCTTTGTCATTTAGTTTTCTTGCTTTCTTTGCTGTAAAAAGAATATCAACTTTATTTTCATGGTTTTTTTTTATGTGAACACCTTTTTTTTTTTTTTTTTTACGTCTCCGCCTATTACGCTGGTAGGCTTGCTTGAGGGGCCTGGATGTTATTCGGCCCCAACCCTTCATGGCGCAGGCAAACGTTTATAGTGCCGCCATCTATAGCGCCGGCAGGCTATCTTGAGGGGCCTGGATGGTAGTCGGCCCCAGCCCATCATGGCGCAGGCAAGTGTTTATAGTGGCGCCATCTTCTCTTGTACATTACCCTAACATCAACACTCCTCTAAGCACCTCATCACATTTCCCTCGTTAGTATCTTCTCACAAGTCAGGTAATTGTCCTTATTTCTGCATTATTCACATTTCTTCTAATACTTTTTGTCACCCTAATATTTTAATCACTCTGTTTCACTCCATTTCTCAAACACAGTAATTTTACTTATAATATATCCTAACAAGCTCAGTATAAACACTTACGCGATCAACTTCTCTTTCACATCCCAGCCACATATATCTTTAGCTTTCATGTACCGGACACTGTCATCAACACACACTCCTGTAAACACCTCATCATCCTTCCCTCGACTGTACCGCCTGCCAGCTCAATTGAACACCACCGCACAGTTGTTCTCCACGCCTCCAGGCTCCCGTGGTTCATCATCTCGTTCCCTCGTTCTTCTTGCCTCCACCTGGACGCCGTGTTATTAAAAGGGCCAGCGGGACGCGTAAATTTTGCTGCTCAGGTGAAGAATTGCAAAACTGACAGCGCGATGGAAAAAAATGGAGGGATAGGGGGTAGAGGTGGAGCTGAATGGTGAAAAGTGAGGGATGGGGGAGGAAATAGGAGGCGGTAGAGGGGAATGGGAAAAACACAGCGAGATGGGAAAAAAAAGCTGTAGAAATGGGAGGAGGAGGAGGAGGAGGAGATGGTGGCGGGGACGGATAGGGACGAGGGCGGTACCGGAAAAGAAACGGATGGAAGGGGAAATGGGGAAAGAGGTGAAATAAAAGGGGGATGTAAGTGGAGAGAAAGGGGATATTAGGAAAGAAAGAAACAAGGGGAATAAAGGATTTGGTAGTTTATGGAAGCGGAGGTAAAGGGAGAAGGGGAAGAAATTATGCTTTGAGGAGGAGGCGGAAGGAGGGAGGGAGGGGCTCTAAACGATAATTATGAGAGGTGAGGAAATGAGGAAAAGAAGATAACGTTGGACACCACATAACAGCCCATAAACATATAACGGTGCTCTCTCTCTCTCTCTCTCTCTCTCTCTCTCGTTCTCTAAATGGGGACTATCACTTATTTCTTGTATTATCGATCTGGTTTCTTCTTCCCTCAGGACTGTAATGCTCTACTGGAGGGAACATAAGCCTGCACTGACCGAAATTGATATCAGCGAAGTGCGTGCGTACCTGCAGAGAATAGATCCAAATAAATATCCGGGCCCCGATAATTTATCTCCTCGCGTGTTAAGAGAATGTAGTCAACAGCTAGAATTACCCATAACGTTAATATTCAACAAGTCATTAGCACAGGCCAGTGTGCCTCTCGAGTGGAAAAAGGCCAATATTACCCCGATCTTTAAAAAAGGAGACAAAAAACAAGCCAGTAATTATCGTCCTATCAGCCTTACGTCTGTCGTAATTAAACTATTCGAAAAAATAATCAGGGATAAAATGATCACTTTCCTTGAAACAAATGAATTGATAACTGATAGTCAGCATGGATTTCGTAGTAATTGGTCTTGCCTTACCAACCTATTAACCTTTTTCACGATGTTTATACATGTTGGGACGCCCGAAGCCCATATGAAGTAATATACCTAGATTTTCAGAAAGCGTTTGATAAAGTTCCTCACGTTAGGCTTATTTCAAAACTGCGTTCCCACGGTATTAACGACCATCTATGTGCGTGGATTCATGACTGGCTCACCGACAGAGAACAGCGTGTAGTTCTTAATGGTGAAGCATCGGATTGGCAACCCGTCACCAGTGGCGTGCCCCAAGGTTCGGTCCTGGGGCCAACACTATTCATAATTTACGTGAACGACTTAGAAACTGATATCCTATCAAAAGTAGCCAAATTCGCCGACGACACCAAATTAGGAGGTACGGTAATGAACAGTCAAAGTTGCGAGAACATTCAATCAGACTTAAATAAGACTTGCCGACTGGAGCGAAAAATGGCAAATGAGTTTTAACGTAGATAAATGTAAAGTAATGCACATAGATGAAAAAAATCCTAACTTTAAAGATCATATTCAAGGACATGAGCTCAGCGAAGTAAAACAAGAAAAAGATCTTGGTGTCATTATCAGTAACACTCTTAAAATGAGTGATCAATGTTCTGCAGCGAGTAAAAAAGACAATATGATGTTGGGATTAATCTCAAGAAACTTTGATGATAAATCACCCGAACTTATGAAGAGATTATATTTAGCATTTGTAAGACCACACCTAGAATACACCGTTCAGTTCTGGTCACCGAACTATATCAAAGATCAAGTTTTGCTAGAAAGGATACAGCGACGAGCAACCAAACAAATTCCAGCGCTCCGAAACTTGCCATATGACGAGCGTTTAAAGCGTTTAGATATGTTTTCCCTAAAAAAGCGAAGGATAAGAGGGGACTTAATTGAGGTGTTTAAAATCCTTAAAGGATTCGACAACATTAACCCAGATAGTGTATTTCAGAGAGACACCAACACAAGAACACGCAGCAACGGTATGAAGTTAAAGGGAAATCGATGTAACACATTGGTGCGCAGAAGTTTTTTCAATAACAGAGTCGTCGATCACTGGAATAGACTCCCACCGTCAGTAGTTAGCGCAGAGTATCAATAGCTTTAAGTCTTCTTTGGATAAGTAATTCAGGGATATAAGATTATATTGACCTTTTTCGCATGTTTTCAGACAGATTTCAGCAAGACCTCAACCTATATTCATATAATTCTCCCCCACAACCTAGATTGCAAGTAGCGAAAGTCAACAATAGAGCAAAGCAACAGTTAATGTCCGCATGACAGGTGGAGTGAGGTGTGGGTGCAGTAAGGTGACAGGTTACTGGTGCGTGCCTAGTACCGCTGATAAAACGAGGATGAAGCCTTCACCTGTGCTCCTGAAACTACACCTCACCCATCGTTGGTATTAGGGGGGGTTCTGGGGCTGCCCTCTGTAGGCCACTCGGCCTCTTCCAGTCTCCCTGTAATTATATGTTCTTATGTAATTAAGTCATTTTCCCCCACAGCTTAGGTTACCAGTAGTGTAAGTTAAGGGTAGTAATTTCCTCTTATTTCTCTCTTTACTGTAAAATTTCCATGGCCCTTTCTTCCTTAAAGGTACATGGTGTTCTCTTCTAACTATTTCCTGCCGGAACGGTGCCGGAGGTAGAGGTTGTTGGTGATGAGACTTCATCTATTCTGTCCTGTCCTACCACACGTAGATTACTAGTAGTAGCGGTAGTAAACAGACACCCTCGCCATAGACCGATAGGTCTTCTGGTGTCTGTTCTTCCTATGTATTCCTATGTATTCCGCCTCCTCCTCCTCCTGCATCTCCTCCTCTATCTCCCCTTCTTTTTTCCTTTTTTCTCCTGTGTTTTGTATTATTTTTGTTCTTTCCCTTTTTTGGTGTTCATTTTACCTCTGTTTGTTTGTTTCCTTCCCTTTTCCTTTTAAGTATTTTCGTTTCCCTTGGTAAGACAAGCGGAAGTATGATGAAGAGGAAGACTAAGGAAGAAAGGGAAGTAGTGAGCGGAAGAGAAAGAAAGAAAGAGACGCAGACAGACAAACAAGCAGACAAGTGAACAAGCGAAAGTATGACGAAAAGGAAGACTAAGGAAGAAAGGGAAGTAGTGAACGAAAGAGAAAGAAAGAAAGAGACGCAGACAGACAAACAAGCAGACAAGTAAACAAAAACAGACATCGCTTGAATGGAAAAAAAAAAAAAGACTGACATCGCCAGTAGTAGAAGACAAAGTTAAAGACCCCTAAGACATACACTCAATAAACAAAGCCAAAATAAACTTATTATATAAAGCCCTGATGAAGTCGTTATTAGCACTTTAAATGATATATATGGCAGGAATAGGTTGGTCCTTGTAAATCAGCCTATACATTAAATAAGGAAAGGTTAGAGGTCTGGAAATGGCGTCGTCAAAGAGGAGAGGGGTAAAAAAGTAAGAGTTTGATCCGATTACGTGGATTGGGAAAAAAGTGATAGAGTGGCTATTGTTCTGTACTTGTAAAGCTGTTATTGTTTACTTTCTCGCCCCGTCTATCTTTGTCTCCGTCTTTTTTTTTTTTTTTTTTTTTTACTTCTTCCATTTGTTGTTTTTTGTATTTTCATTATTTTCCTTTTCTTCGTCTTATCACCTCTGACATTACATCATTAATTATCACCAGCATCGGCACACCGCCACCACCACTGCCAGGATCATCACCACCAACTTCACCACCACCACCACCACTGCCAAGATCATCACCACCACCGCCACCATCACCAATATTCTCTCAGTATGTTTCTTTATTTACTGGTGCTGAAAAGGTCAGATAGCAAAGCGTTACATTAATAGGAGAGAGAGAGAGAGAGAGAGAGAGAGAGAGAGAGAGAGAGAGAGAGAGAGAGAGAGAGAGAGAGAGAGAGAGAGAGAGAGAGAGAGAGAGAGAGAGAGAGAGAGAGAGAGAGAGAGAGAGAGAGAGAGAGAGAGAGAGAGAGAGAGAGAGAGAGAGAGAGAGAGAGAGAGAGAGAGAGAGAGAGAGAGAGAGAGAGGAGGAGGAGGAGGAGGAAGAGGAGGACAAGGAGGACAAAAGTACACAGGAAAGCAAACAGCAACAAACCTCTTGGCTGTTTGTTGTTGCTACTATCTACTCTAATCTACGAGTCAGAGACACAGGACAGCAAAGGTGAAGGCTCCTCCCCTCCTACCAGTCCCTCTAGCCGAGGCTGGCACGAAAAGGAAGAATACCATGTAGTATAGAAAAACTACAATGGAATCTTACATGGACAGAAGGAAGATCATAAACGACAACTAGGCTAACACTACTTTCTGTTAGACCGGAGCAAAATAACGGATGCTCGGGTTAGCTTCTAAATATTTGTCTAGTCGGTTTTTGAACGTGCAAATAGTTTCGCTTTCGACGACGTTTTGAGGCAGAGCATTCCATACATTGATGACACGGATAAAGAAGAGGAGGAGGAGGCAACATGGAAACATGGACTAGCAGGCAGCAGAAAGCCTGTTGGCTCATTACAAGGTTGCCTGCTTCAGTGATTTAATCAATCCGTTAGCCATAGGAGTGGCTTGCAAGGAGGGATTAAAGCACTTGTTACTTAAAGATTTGTATCATGTCTCCCCGCAGTCGTTTCTTTTCCAACGTGAAGAGGTTGAGTCGCTCGAGTCGCTCTTCATAGGGCTTCGTCCTCAGTGATGGTATCATCTTCGTGGCGCGGCGCTGTACTCTCTCAAGTAATTCAATGTCTTTCCTGTAATTTGGTGACCAGAATTGCACGGCGTATTCCAGGTGGGGCCTTCCCAGCGAATTATACAAGGATAACATAACTCCCGGCGTCTTGTATTCAAAGTTCCTCGCTATGAACCCGAGCATTATATTGGCTTTCTTACAGGCGGACTTGCAGTGTTTTGCTTGTTTCAAGTCACTGCTGATGGTGACCCCGAGGTCTCTCTCCTCTTGCACAACATGTAGTGGTTCGCCACCCATGTGGTATGTGGTTGCTGTTTCTGGATCCGATATGCATTACTTACATTTGGTAGTGTTGAAGGACATCTGCCATTTTTCTGACCACCGAGTGATCTGGTCCAGGTCTCTCTGGATAATTTCGCAGTCTGCCGTCGTGAGGGCCTTCCCACCCACCTTTGTGTCGTCGGCAGGAGGAGGAGGAGGAGGAGGTAAAAAGGCTTTGAGGAAGGAGACGTCTCTCTCTGGAATATCTACAATCCTTAGAGAGAGAGAGAGAGAGAGAGAGAGAGAGAGAGAGAGAGAGAGAGAGAGAGAGAGAGAGAGAGAGAGAGAGAGAGAGAGAGAGAGAGAGAGAGAGAGAGAGAGAGAGAGAGAGAGAGAGTGTGTGTGTGTGTGTGTGTGTGTGTGTGTGTGTGTGTGTGTGTGTGTGAGAGAGAGAGAGAGAGAGAGAGAGAGAGAGAGAGAGAGAGAGAGAGAGAGAGAGAGAGAGAGAGAGAGAGAGAGAGAGAGAGAGAGAGAGAGAGAGAGAGAGAGAGAGAGAGAGAAGGAGAGTTTTTCCTTTCAAGGCGAAGGGAGGTGGAGGAGGGAGGAGGAGGACGAGGAGGAGGAGGAGGAGGACGAGGAGGAGGAGGAGGAGAAGGAGGAGAAGGAGGAGGACGAGGAGGAGGAGAAGGAGGAGGAGGAGGAGGAGGAGGAGGAGGAGGAGGAGGAGGAAAAAAAGGAGGTCTTGAAGAAAGGCAGAAAGCAGCTGTTGTCATGGGGAGGAAGATCAAGAAGACTAAGCAGGAGGAAGAGGAAGAGAGGAAGAAAATATGGAAGAGGAGAAAAAACTCGGTACAGGAAAGGAACAAGAAAAATGAGGAATAAAAGAAAGAAAAAATGATAGTGAAGAATATACGAAGAGGAGAGGTAAACAGTTAAAGAAACAGAAGAAAGTAAAAACGGAAGGAACTCGGATATAGAAAGAGGTATTGGAAGGAAAGGAACGAGGAACGGAGAGAAAGGATGATCATAATGAAATAAATGGAAAAAAAAAGTATAATATCGTGTGGAGGAAGGAAGGGGAAGATGAGGGAGGGATTGAGAGGTGAGGGGAGGGAGGTGGCAGGCGATGGGTGAGGGAAGGGGAAAGATTACAAGGGGTTAGAAATGTGAAGCGGGAGGTATTGGCAGCGAAACAGGGAGGAAAGGGAGAGGGGATAAGAGGAAAAAGAGAGAGAGAAAGGGAGAGAGGAGAAGAGGAAAAAGAGAGGGAGAAAGGGAGAGGGGAGAAGAGGAAAAAGAGAGATGGAGGAAAAAAGGAGAAAATTGTGACAGAGAGAGAGAGAGAGAGAGAGAGAGAGAGAGAGAGAGAGAGAGAGAGAGAGAGAGAGAGAGAGAGCTCCGAAGCCACACTCGAAGCAGCGAATGAGGCAGCACCACCCAAGCCTCGCCGACAGAGGGCTCCACGAACACCTCAGCCTCATCATTATAAGTCTTTGTTGCTGTTCTACACTATAAATAATCCCTCACGCACATAAAAACTCGACATTACATTACTTCTTGTTTTTTTTACTTACAGTTATGTGAAAACAGCGAACCCTTACGTGTGTGTGTGTGTGTGTGTGTGTGTGTGTGTGTGTGTGGTCAATGGGTAGCAGGAAAGCAATGATTCGGTGATTGACAGCCAGCCAATCAGCACGTGTTTCCAAGCCTCGTGCGGGGGAGGAGGTGGAGCTAGTACTCTACAGGGTTAATCAAAACTCTGTGACTTTCCTCCTTTGCTCCTCAAATTTTCTTACAACATATTATGAAAGGGAAGTTGGTTAGATAAACATACCTTTAATTAGATATATGAGCAGCCTTCACCTGTGTGTTTGTGAGAGCTAGAGGGCGTAGGAGAGGCAGAGAGCATAGTTATCCCCGTACATGATCGCAAGCTACACACAATCACCGTATCCCAAACTCCGGAGCACCCTGTAACACCTTCCGCTCTCCCGGCCTTCCCTTCCCTTCCCGTCCTTGCCCTGCCTCACTTCGCGTTGAGGTTCCGTTGCCGGTGTTGCGCGTACAGTGTGGCGGTGCTGCGTTACGTGGGTGTTCCTGCCGTGGCCGTTGCTGACGTCTGCCTCGCTAGGAGATGAGGTGAGGCTGGGAGAAGGGTGTGTAGGGAGAGGCTTGGATGGCTAGGGAATGGAGGGACGGGGACAGAGAGAGGGATGGATAGGGAAGGGAGAGAGGAAGTTTAAGATGAAGTGATGTTGCAAGGGATTGGTGTGTTGGGAGGTGGGCAAATGTTGGGGAAGGGAGTGATGGAGAGAGGGAGGGAATCCAGGGATTGAGAAAGGTGGGGAGAAAGGAATGGAGGGGAGGAGATTACAGGAGGGATGGAGAGAGGAGAGAGAGGGAGAACTGAAGGAAGGGACGAATAGATGCAGGGCAAGGGAACGGAAGGATGGAGAGTTGAAGTGAGGACGGGAGAGTAAAGGAATGGAGAGGAGAGAGAGGGAGAGGGAAGGGAGGAATGGTGAGGAAGGAAGGAAGGAGGGATGAAGAGAGTGGAAGAAATGTAGGGAAGGATGGAGAGGAATGGAGGGAATGGCTGAAGGGAGAGGAAGGGAATGGGGGGAGGCAGTGTGTAGCAGATGCTGGCAGCCGACACGAGGCAGTGTTCCTTTCCTCTTAGTTTTGTTCCACTCTTGGTTTTCCTTCTCGTGTCTTAAACCGAGTTGCTTTTCCTCCTCCTTTCCTTCCGTACACGCCGTTGGTTCCTTTCTCCTTTCCTTAACTGTGATGTTTTCTCCTCCGTGTGGCACAGTTGTTATTGTATCTTTTTTTGTTTTTGTTTTGTAATATATTTGGGCTTGCTTTTTTTCCCTTTTTCCTAATATTATCTTTCTTTTCCTTGTCTCAACCTTATTTTCCAGTATGTGTTATTTGTGTTATTATTTGTATGCTTGGAGGAGCAGGAGGAGAGAGAGAGAGAGAGAGAGAGAGAGAGAGAGAGAGAGAGAGAGAGAGAGAGAGAGAGAGAGAGAGAGAGAGAGAGAGAGAGAGAGAGAGAGAGAGAGAGAGAGAGAATCTGAAGGGGGTGAGGAGGTTTAACTTCTGCTTGTCCCTTGGTGATGAATGGTGTGGCGGAGGTGAGGCAGTGTGGGGAGGGGTCAGTGGGTGGGGGAAGGAAGGGAGAGAAAAGGAAAAGGAAGGGAAGGAGAAAAAAGGAGGAAGTTATGGAGGAAAATGACTACTTCGAAAGAATAAGAGGGAGGAATGGAGGGAAGAAGGAAAGGGAAGGAAAGAAGGAAGAGGGAAGGGAAGAAAGTAGGGAGGGGAGAGAAGGAAGGAGAGAAGGCAGGAGGTTATGGAGGGAAATCATTGCTCCGAAATAATAAGAGGAAGAAAAGGGACGAAGGGAGGATTGAACTGAAGGAAGGAGGGAAGGAGTGGTAGGGAAGAAGGAAGGCAAATCAAGGGAGGAAGTAATGAAGTAGGAAAAGGAAGGGAGGAAAATAAAAACATGGAAAATAAGTTAAAAAATAAGAGAGAAGAGAAAATAAAGGGTCAATGATTACCGGGCTTTTTCTTCATTATTATTATTTTTTTCCCTTGAGCTGCTTCCTGTACTTAAAAACAACAACAACGGAGAGATAAGGGAAAGTTGAAGGATTGAAGAAAAATGTTAGGGTAAGGAAGAGAGGATGAGAGATCAAGGCTAAGGAAGGATAACGGAGGGGATAACAAAAGGAGGAAGATGACAAGGGAAAGAGGAATAGAATAAATGGAAGACACTAAAGGAATGAAGGACGTGTTTGGGGACGAGAGGAAGAGAGAGCAAGGTAGTTATGGATAAGGAGGAATGGATGAGGAGAGGAAAGGTTGAGGAAGAAGAAAGGAGGAGGAGGAAGGAAATGGTTAAGGGAAGAGACCGTTAGAGGATTTAAGGGAAGAAGAGAGGAAAGTGAAAGGAGGAGGAGGAATAGGAGGAATACATAGGAATACATAGGAAGAACAGACACCAGAAGACCTATCGGTCTATGGTGAGGGTGTCTGTTTACTACCGCTACTACTAGTAATCTACGTGTGGTAGGACAGGACAGAATAGATGAAGGCTCCTCCCCACCCACCTCTCCCTCCGGCAACGTGCCGGCAGGAAATAGTTAGAAGAGAACACCATGTACCTTTAAGGAAGAAAGGGACATGGAAATTTTACAGTAAAGAGAGAAATAAGAGGAAATTACTACCCTTAACTTACACTACTGGTAACCTAAGCTGTGGAGGGAAATGACTTCATTACATAAGAACATAAAAACACAGAAACGCAAGGAGAATGGAAGAGGACGAGTGGCCTGCACAGGGTAGCCTCAGAATCCCCCCTAATACTCAAGATGGATGAGGTGTAGTTTCAGGGGAACAGGTGGAGGCTTGATCCTCGTTTTACCGGCGGTACTAGGCACGGCACCAGTAACCTGTCACCTTACTGCACCCACACCTCACTCCACCTGTCATGCGAACATTAACTGTTGCTTTACTCTATTGTTAACTTGCGCTACTTTCAATCTAGGTTGTGGGGGAGAATAATATGAATTTAGGTTGACGTCTTGCTGCAATCTGTCTGAAAACATGCGAAGAAGGGTCAGTATAATCTTATATCCCTGAAGTACTTATCCAATGAAGACTTGAAGCTATTGATACCTTGTGCGCTAACTACTGACGGTGGGAGTCTATTCCAGTGATCGACGACTCTATTATTGAAAAAACTTTTGCGCATCAATGTATTACATCGGTTTCCCTTTAACTTCATACCGTTGCTGCGTGTTATTGTGTTGGTGTCTCTCTGAAATAGACTATCTGGGTTAATGTTGTCGAATCCATTAAGGATTCTGAACACTTCAATTAAGTCCCCTCTTATCCTTCACTTTTTTAGGGAAAACATATCTAAACGCTTTAAACGCTCGTCATATGGCAAGTTTCGGAGCGCTGGAATTTGTTTGGTTGCTCGTCGCTGTATCCTTTCTAGCAAAACTTGATCTTTGATATAGTTCGGTGACCAGAACTGAACGGCGTATTCTAGGTGTGGTCTTATAAATGCTAAATATAATCTCTTCATAAGTTCGGGTGATTTATAATCAAAGTTTCTTGAGATTAATCCTAACATCATATTGGCTTTTTTACTCGCTGCAGAACTTTGATCACTCATTTTAAGAGTGTTACTGATAATGACACCAAGATCTTTTTCTTGTTTTACTTCGCTGAGCTCATGTCCTTGAATCTGATATTTAAAGTTAGGATTTTTTTCACCTATGTGGATTAGTTTACATTTATCTACGTTAAAACTCATTTGCCATTTTTCGCTCCAGTCGGCAAGTCTTACTAAGTCTGATTGAATCTTTTCGCAACTTTCACTGTTCATTACCGTACCTCCTAATTTGGTGTCGTCGGCGAATTTGGCTACTTTTGATAGAATATCAGTTTCTAAGTCGTTCACGTAACCTTGAGGCACGCCACTGGTGACGGGTTGCCAATCCGATGCTTCACCATTAAGAACTACACGTTGTTCTCTGTCGGTGAGCCAGTCATGAATCCACGCACATAGATGGTCGTTAATACCGTGGGAGCGCAGTTTAGAAATAAGCCTAACGTGAGGAACTTTATCAAACGCTTTCTGAAAATCTAGGTAAAATACGTCATATGGGCTTCGGGCGTCCCAACATGTATAAACATCGTTGAAAAAAGTTAATAGGTTGGTAAGGCAAGACCGATTACTACGAAATCCGTGCTGACTATCAGTTATCAAATCATTTGTTTCAAGGAAAGTGATCATTTTATCCCTGATCATTTTTTCGAATAGTTTAATTAGGACAGACGTAAGGCTGATAGGACGATAATTACTGGCTTGTTTTTCATCTCCTTTTTTAAACATCGGAGTAATATTGGCTTTTTTTCCACTCGAGAGGCACACTGGCCTGTGCTAATGACTTGTTGAATATTAATGTTATGGGAGGAGGAGGAGGAGGAGGAGGAGGAGGGTGAAATGGAGAGAACGGATAGCAGGAGATTATTGCCACTCAGAGAGAGAGAGAGAGAGAGAGAGAGAGAGAGAGAGAGAGAGAGAGAGAGAGAGAGAGAGAGAGAGAGAGAGAGAGAGAGAGAGAGCATACACAGGACTGATTCCATATTGAGTTGCACAAAAATAATAAGAATGTTTTTTTGTTGTTGTGGGTCGCGATGCGCTGGCGGTGAATAAATGGATGAAGTAAAAGAAAAACAAATAATCCCGCGGAGGACAAAGAGAATGAAAATCGATATATTTTAGCTGAGCTGTTTCTTGTTTCTTTCCTTTTATATTTGATTTTCCAAATTTTATCCGTTCATTATCACTTTCATTATTATTTCTTTCCTTTTTCTTCCTCCTTTTTTTTTTTTTTTTTGCTCACGAGGTCATTAACACTGCGATCTGAGATGCAATTGACGAATGCAAATAAATGTGTTAGTTAATTAATAGATAAATATAAACCAGAGTAAAGAGTATGCACGAACACATAAACAAACGCTAAATTAAAAATAAATCAAAAGTATATGAATAAATAATGAACGGGCATATATATTGCAAAAGTAATTTCCTTGATTACTCTCTCTCTCTCTCTCACACACACACACACACACACACACACACCTGGAAATCCCTTATATTAAACAAAATTGTTAGTATAAATATCTTTCTTTTCCTTTTTTTCACATAAATGATTATGGGCAACACGTTCATGTATTATTCACCGGAGCATGAATTAAGTGAGATTATATTTAACGAAACCTGCGATAAAAATGTAGGTTTGATTCATTTACGGATTCTCTGAACGCTTACTTCATTTTGACTCAACGCTGTAATAAGGACAATTTGTTTATCGTAGTATATGTATAGAGGAGCATGTGTACTTATTTCTAATTTTCCAGGCAAATAAAAAACGCGTCATAAAGAGTTAAATATCAGAAGATCGCTTAAAAATGTGTGTGTGTGTGTGTGTGTGTGTGTGTGTGTGTGTGTGTGTGTGTGTGTGTGTGTGTGTGTGTGTGTTTCAATGTCGCCCCTAAATCAATTGTTTTCACATAATCTCCTTTACCTGAATCCATTAATACTTGCGAACACGTAAAATTATTCACACTTCTTTTAACATTTGTTGTCATCTCTGTTTTGCACCCACTCCCCCACTCGTCCTCAAACACAATAGTTTCACCTTTAGTACATCATTACAGGCGCTGTATAAACACCAACACAATCAACTTTTTGTTCTCTCTTACATTCCAGTTATATATATCTTTAGTCTCTTTATGTACACTATCTTAACATTAACACTTTCTTTATATATTCTTACAAGCCACACAATTATCCTTCACTGTTATTATTATTCACATTTCTTCCAATACTTGTTGTCATCCTTTTATTTTAATCACTCTCAAACACTCGCTCCAGTTATTCTTTTTCTTTAATACTCCTTTCAATTTTTTCCGTCCTTCTACTCTTACTTCCCTCTTTCTTATCTTCTTTCTTTCCTACTTTCCTTCCTCCCTTTTCTCTTTTAATTAAACCTTATTTTATGTTCCTCACTTCTCTCCTTTTCCTCCTTGTTATCACTCCTCAGCTTTAGTATATCCTTACAAGCTCAATATAAACACCCACACAGTCAACGTTTTCTTCTCTTTTACATCCAAATTAGATTTACCTTTACTTCTTTTCTTACGTACACTACCCTAACATCAACATCCTCCCTTCTAAACAGCTGATCACATTCCCTCGTCCATATCGCCCACCAGCTCTTGTTGTCCACGCCTCCAGGCTCCTGTGGTGCATACACTCAAAAAACTATCGTTTTTTTTTTTTTTTTTTTTACAGCAAAGGAGACAGTTCAAGGGCACAAAAAAAGCCCGCTACTTGCTGCTCCTAAAAAGAATCCAAAGAGGTGGCCGAAAGATAGGTCAGTTTCGGGAGGAGAGGTGTCCTGATACCCTCCTCCTGAAAGAGTTCAAGTCGTAGGCAGGAGGAAATACAGATGAACGAAGATTGTTCCAGAGTTTACCAGCGTGAGGGATGAAAGAGTGAAGATGCTGGTTAACTCTTGCATAAGGGGTTTGGACAGTATAGGGATGAGCATGAGTAGAAAGTCGAGTGCAGCGGGGCCGCGGGAGGGGAGGCATGGAGTTAGTAAGTTCAGAAGAGCAGTCAGCGTGGAAATATCGATAGAAGATAGAAAGAGAGGCAACATTGCGGCGGAATTTAAGAGGTAGAAGACTATCAGTGTGAGGAGGAGAGCTGATGAGACGAAGAGCCTTAGCCTCCACTCTGTCCAGAAGAGCTGTGTGAGTGGAGCCCCCCCACACATGAGATGCATACTCCATACGAGGGCGGACAAGGCCCCTGTATATGGACAGCAACTGTGCAGGGGAGAAGAACTGGCGGAGACGGTACAGAACGCCCAGCCTCGAGGAAGCTGATTTAGTAAGAGATGAGATATGAAGTTTCCAGTTAAGATTTTGAGTTAAGGATAGACCGAGGATGTTTAGTGTTGAGGAAGGTGATAGCTGGGTGTTGTCAAAGAATAGGGATAATTGTTTGGAAGATTGTGTCGAGTGGATAGGTGGAGAAACTGTGTTTTGAGGCGTTGAAGGACACCAGGTTCTTCTTGCCCCAATCGGAAATAATAGTAAGGTCTGAGGCTAAGCGTTCTGCAGCCTCCAGCCTTGAGTCGTTAAGTTCCTGAAGGGTGGGTCTTCTATTAAAAGAAGTTGAATAATGCAGAGTGGAATCATCGGCGTAGGAATGGATAGGACAGTTCGTTTTGGAAAGAAGATCATCAATGAACAACAGAAAAAGAGTGGGAGATTGGACAGAACCCTGTGGGACACCACTGTTAATAGATTTAGGGGAAGAACAGTGACCGTCTACCACGGCAGAAATAGAACGGTCAGAAAGGAAACTGGAGATAAAGGTACAGAGAGAAGGATAGAAACCGTAGGAGGGTAGTTTAGAAAGCAAAGATTTGTGCCAGACCCTATCAAAAGCTTTTGATATGTCCAGCGCAATAGCAAAAGTTTCACCGAAACGGCTAAGAGAGGATGACCAAGAGTCAGTTAAGAAGGCTAGGAGATCACCAGTAGAACGCCCCTTGCGGAACCCATACTGGCGATCAGATAGAAGGTCAGAAGTGGAAAGGTGCTTTTGAATCTTCCGGTTAGGGATTGATTCAAAAGCTTTAGATAGACAAGAAAGTAAAGCAATAGGACGGTAGTTTGAGGGATTGGAGCGGTCACCCTTCTTAGGTACAGGCTGTATGAAGGCATGCTTCCAGCAAGAAGGAAAGGTAGATGTTGACAGGCAGAGGCGAAAGAGTTTGACCAGGCAGGGTGACAGCACGGAGGCACAGTTTTTAAGGACAATAGGAGGCACTCCATCAGGTCCATAAGCCTTCTGAGGATTGAAGCCAGAGAGGGCATAGAAAACATCATTTTGAAGAATCTTTATAACAGGCATAAAGGAGTCAGAGGGGGGATGAGTAGGAGGAATATGCCGAGAATCGTCCAGAGTGGAGTTTTTAGAAAAAGTTTGAGAGAAGAGTTCAGCCTTAGAGATAGATGAGACGGCAGTGTTGCCGTCAGGACTGAGGAGTGGAGGGAAAGATGAAGAAGTGAAGTTGGAGGAGATGTTTTTGGCTAGATGCCAGAAGTCACGGGAAGAGTTAGAGAAAGCAAGGTTTTGACATTTTCTATTAAAGAAAGAATTTTTGGTTAGTCGGAGATTAGATTTGGCACGATTTCGGGCAGAAATGTAAAGTTCATAATTAGCATTAGTTTGAAGGCTCTGGAACCTTTTGTGAACTGCCTCTCTATCTTTAATAGCACGAGAACAAGCATGATTAAACCAAGGCTTTTTAGCATGAGGAGTAGAGAAAGTACGTTGAATGTATGCCTCCATTCCAGAGACAATCACCTCTGTGATGCGCTGAGCACACACAGAGGGGTCTCTATCCTGGAAGCAATAATCATTCCACGGGAAATCGGAAAAGTACATCCTCAGGTCGTCCCACCGAGCTGAAGCAAAATGCCAGAAGCATCGCCTCTTCGGTGGGTCCAGAGGGTGTACAGGAGCGATAGGACAGGATGCAGAAATAAGATTGTGATCGGAGGAGCCCAACGGAGAGAACAGTTTGACAGAATAAGCAGAAGGGTTTGAGGTAAGGAAGAGGTCTAGAATGTTGGGCCGATCTCCAAGACGGTCGGGAATACGTGTAGGGTGCTGGACCAACTGCTCTAGGTCGTTGAGGATAGCAAAGTTGTAGGCTTGTTCACCAGGATGGTCAGTGAAAGAGGATGAAAGCCAAAGCTGGTGGTGAACATTGAAATCTCCTAGGATGGAGATTTCAGCGAAGGGAGAGTGGGTCAAGATGTGCTCCACTTTAGAATTCAAATAGTCAAAGAATTTTACATAGTTGGTAGAGTTAGGTGAGATTCATCGGACCGTGGGGTCCGACGAATTTCACACTGAGCAACCCGGTAATCTCGGTAGGGTTGGTAAGGGTGCGATCACCCCCACCACCTCAGCTCTGCTGGGGGGAGCAGGACAAGACCCCCGTAAGGGAGTGATAGAGAGGAAGGGAGACACTGAGATACCAGCTATCACCATAATATTAACGGAGTGAATTGAGTGCCACTTGTTTAAGCTTTTTATTCACAAATTATTAAACAATAATGGTCATATGATATATGTAACAGCGGTGGGTAGAAGTATTCTCCCATAGCAAAGACAAAAACAACCATCAATGCATGTCATAAATTATATAGTTCAGTTCATAATGTGCCATCCTGGAAATAATGCTTCCACTGAGCGTGTCTTTTCTTTCATGAACAAGTTGTGGGCATCTGAAAAAAAAAAAATCAAATTGCAACGCTAATAGCATTGCTGGTAAGAAAGATAAAGTTTAAACAGAGTTGGATGGACTTCTACAGGTTGTTTAAATCTTCTCCTCTCTTGTGCTGTCTCATTGCCTAATAAAAAGTAGGAACTTTGCGCGCTTTTTAAGTTGACGAAAAAGGAATTTGGCGCGGGCGTTTTGAATTGCCGTAATTAGCTGTCTCTGAAGAAGAGTATCTTATTAAATAGATTGCATGCAGGAGTTAATTTGTCTGTTGGTATAATGACTCGCCGAGAATTATTAGATAATGAATCTTATTAGGTGCATCCATGATTGTTTCGAGACAAGAGAAGACCGGGACTCGGGTAGTGCTTGCTATGCTAGTGAAACCAATGCCAACATTATCTCACCATTTGGGTGATAAGTCAAGTTTATAATCCACTATAAATCTATCACAAGGGTTCATTAAGTTTTACGTAACCTCCTAGGCTCAGTGGAGCCGTATATAGCGATCAGTCAGTGGGATTCACTCTGATATCCGAATCCTGAGTGACTTATCTCCGCAAGGTGTTTCTTATATTGTCTCCTAAATGAACGAAATTTTAACTCTTCACTTGTGTGTGAGGTGTTAAAGCATAATTTCATCACCCCAAACACTATAATATTATAGCTACATAGAACACAGATCAATTAACTTCGCCTAAGACTCCACCTGTGTGTTTCATGAAGCGTTACTGTGCCAGCTCAAATTCTACTGCTTCATTTACGAGTCCCGCTCACTTGGCTCAGGCAAGTGAACCCACACCCAACACACGCAGTGATACCAACATGAGTA
The DNA here is from genome assembly GCF_024679095.1 of Eriocheir sinensis. NCBI lineage: Eukaryota > Metazoa > Arthropoda > Malacostraca > Decapoda > Varunidae > Eriocheir > Eriocheir sinensis. The sequence goes on from NW_026112024.1 coordinate 120,077, forward strand.
GCCTGTTCTCAATGGCTTCGTCCTTGGTGTCAGTTTGTATCGTGCTGAATGTGTCACGATAGTTTTTTGAGTGTGTGTACATCATCTCGTTCCCTCGTTTTCTTGCCTCCACCTGGACACCGTGTTATTAAAAGGACCCGTGGAACACCTAAAGTTTGCTGCTCAGGTGAAGAATTGCAAAACTAACAGCGTGATGGTAAAAAAAAGTGAGGGATAGGGGGAGGAGGCCGTGGGGTGAATGGGGATTCGGGAAAAATGAGGATAGGGTGGGAGTTGAGGGCAAGGGGAAAAATACAGCGAGACTGGAAAAAAAGTTAAAAAAAATGGTGAAGGAAAGGGGGAGAGTAAGGGGAGATTAGTAGAGAAAGAAACAAGGGGAGGGAACGATTTGGGAATTTAAGGAAGTGAAGGCAGAGGGAGAGAGGGGAGAAAATATGCTTTAGGAATGAACCGGATGTGTGGAAGGGGGATAAACGGAGTGGTGAACAGACGTGGGGAGAGGACGTTGGGGAGGGATGTGTAAGGAGGGAATTTGATGGAGTGTGGGAACAGGGAGGGGAAGGGGGTGAAGATGGGGAGGAAGGGAAACAAGTGTAGGAAAAGAGAATCATGAAGATGGGAGTGTGAAGAAGGGGAGGAAAGGGAAGGTGGTGGCAGATGTGGGGGAGTAGGAATGGTAGAAAAGAAGATGGCGATGAAGGGGGAGGAGATAGTGGTGAGATGATAATAGGTGGAGTTGATGGTGGTGGTGGTGGTGGTGATAGCGATGGTGTTTTTTTTTTTTTTTTTTTTTTTTTTACATTGCTGCCTATTGCGCCGGTAGGCTTCTTCCCGGTGGAACCTGATGGTCGGTCCAAGGCTTCTTTCCGGTGGGTCCTGATGGTCGGCCCAGCCCGTTCTGGCGCAGGCGAGTGTTTATAGTGGCGCCATCTTGCATTGGCTCATGCTGCCCTCCCAGAGCTCATTTTTGATCCTAGAATCTAGAGTCCGGGTTGATAGGTGGTCTTCTGGACAGCATGTGGGTAGTTTTAAGCCATTCGGCGGCGGCTGAAAAATCCCAGCTTGGTGGCACCGGGCGGGGTGGTGGTGGTGGTAGCGATTGGATCAAATAGTGGTTCTTTATACAATGAAAAATGGATGGCAAAGATTAGTAAACAGAGAAGGTGAATGAGAGAGAGAGAGAGAGAGAGAGAGAGAGAGAGAGAGAGAGAGAGAGAGAGAGAGAGAGAGAGAGAGAGAGAGAGAATGTCTTTCCTTTCATTTCAATCCTTGTTTTCACTCTCTCCTGTCCTTTCATCTTTCCTCTTCTTCCTTCCCCTTGCCTTCCCTCCCATTCCTTTCCTCCCTCACTCTTTCCTTTCACTTCCTCTTTCCTTCCTTTTTGTCTTTCCATTATTTTTCTTATTTACCCTTTAATCACTCCCTCCTCCCTTCTCTCTACTCTTTCCTTCGTTTACTCCTTCCCTTCCTTTGTCCTTCCTTCTCATTTTCTTCCTCCCATCCGTTTTCTCACTGATTCATCCACCCCTTCTTCCCCCATCCCCTCTCTTCATTCCTTTAATTATTCTTCCCTGTTCTTCATCTCTTCTTTTTCTCCTCCTTTCTTTCCTTCCCTTTTACACATTATCTTCCCTTCTTCCATTCCTCCCTCCCCTTCTCGCTTCCTTATTCACCCCGAGAACGAGGAATCAAGAAGGAAAATAGGAAGATAAATATTTTTATCTTTCCCAGCAGCATGCGATAAGGAGGAAGAGGAAGAGGGGAGAACGCAGAGAGGTTAAACTATATATACACCTTCCACTCTGTTTCCTTCCCGCCAGGAGGACACAAGAGGAGGAGGAGGAGGAAAAGGGAGAAGTGAAGAAGAGAAAGAATGTGTGTGTTCGAGTTTCTATTACAATAAAAAAAGAAGGGAAATTAAAGAGAGGGATAAAGAGAAAAGAGGATAAAGGAAAAAAAATAATTAGAATAGGAAGAGAAGGAGGAAGGATAAAGGGAAAAGGACGGTTAAGGAACAGAAGAGATAAAGAAGATGATGAATATAATTAGGTGCAAAAGGTGTAGATAAAGAAGTAGGGAATTAAACAGAAGGAAATATGAAACAATAAAAAAAATGATAATAATGACAGTAATAATAATAGTAATAATTCTACTTTTCTTTGTTGCTGATATTTTAGTATGAGAGAGAGAGAGAGAGAGAGAGAGAGAGAGAGAGAGAGAGAGAGAGAGAGAGAGAGAGAGAGAGAGAGAGAGAGAGAGAGAGAGAGAGAGAGAGAGAGAGAGAGAGAGAGAGAGAGAGAGAGAGAGAGAGAGAGATTTACATAGATTTACATAGAAAATCAGACCACACAGACCCCATGGTCCAGACTTGGTGGTCTGTCCTTAAACCTAAGTGATTTTACATTAATCAGAAGACTCCAAAACGTTGCATTTCTACTCTAGTTGATATTAAGTTGAAGGAAGTGACGGTCGAGCTTATTTTTGAAGGAGTCAATCGTGTTACACTGGACCACTGACGGTTAAAGCTTATTCCATTCTCGCACTACAACGTTGGTGAAGAAAAATTTGGTGCAGTCTGAATTTACTTGTCTACATCTGAGTTTTACGCCATTGTTCCTCGTGCGCAAAGTGTCATCGATCATAAACAATGTTGATCTGTCTACATTCGTGAAACCATTAAGTATTTTAAAACATTCGATCAGTTTTCCTCGAGGCGACGTTTCTCAAGAGAACATGTTAAGGGTAGAAAGCCTTTCTTCGTAGGATTTGTTGCGCAAGGAAGGGATCATTTTCGTTGCCCGACGCTGAACACCTTCTAATTTAGCAATATCCTTTGCATGGTGGGGAGACCAAAACTGTACCGCATATTCCAAGTGGGGTCTGACTAAACTGTTGTAGAGCGGAAGTATTACATCTTTATTCTTGAATACAAAGTTTCTTTTAATGAAGCCCAACATTCTGTTCGCTTTATTTGCTGCACCGATGCATTGCTGTGAGAATTTGAGGTTTGACGCGATTTGACCCCAAGTCTTTGACGCATTGAACGCTTTTGAGTTTAACGCCGCGCATTTCGTATTCGAACTTCTTATTCCTCGTTCCAACTTGAAGGACCTGGCACTTGTCTACGTTAAAGGGCATCTCCATCTATCCGACCAAGCTGAAATTTTGTGCAAATCCTCTTGAGGCTTTGCCTGTCTTCGTCAGTGAGAACCGAGTTGCCAATCTTTGTGTCGTCTGCAAATTTACTAATGCGGTTATTGAGTCCAACATCCACGTCGTTGATGTAAATAATGAAGAGCACTGGGCCAAGGACCGAGCCCTGAGGACGCCACTAGTGACAGGCGCCCACTCTGAGTTAAATCCGTCAATCACTACTCTTTGTTGTCTGTTGCTCAACCAATTCGCGATCCATTGGTTTACTTGACCGTCAATACCTATTTGCTTTAATTTGTAAAGTAATTTATGATGCGGGACTTTATCAAACGCTTTCTGAAATCAAGATAGACTACGTCCAGTGATTTGGTTACGTCATAAACAGTGAAGAGGTCGTTATAAAGGTTAATAGGTTTGATAGGCAGGATCTTTTGTTTCGGAAGCCATGTTGTGAGTCCCCAATCAATGAGTGGCTTTCAAAGGTAATTCACAATTTTGTCTCTAATTATGCCCTCAAGTAGCTTACCTACAACCGAAGTTAGACTAATGGGCCTGTAATTACCTGGTACTTTTTGTCTCCTTTCTTGAAAATCGGTGTCACGTTAGCCTTTTTTCCAATCTGAAGGGACGATGCCTTGTCGCAAGGACATATTGAATACAGTTGTGAGGGAGGAGAGTATTTCGCTCTTTGTTTCTTTCAGCAGAGTTGGATATACTTTGTCAGGTCCAGGACTTTTATTTGTTTTAAGTGAATGGAAGCTTTAAGGACTTCATCGGTTGTTATTTCAAAATTAGGCAATGCATGCTCGAGATTTACAATAGTACTGGTGTTGGTGGTAGCGAGAGGAAGACTGTTAGTATTAAACACCGAGGAAAAGTAATTGTTTAAGAGGTTTGCAATGTGTTGGCTGTCAGTCACTAGTGCACCGTCGCTGTTTGTTAAAAGGTCCAATACCACTTTGATCGCCTTTCTGTTGTTTATGTAACTGAAGAAAGATTTCGGATTATTACAGTTATTGCAATATTTTCTTCGTATTTACGCTTGCCTGACCTACTAGTCTTTTTACTCGTCGCCTGGCATCATTATAAAGTCTAATGTTTTCGGGCGTGCTTTGTTCTTTCTTTAACCTGTAAAACAATTTTCTATCATTGACTGATGGTTTAATTTCGCTATTAAACCACGGTGGGCTTTTATTAGTGTTAATTCGCTTCTCGCACAAGGGGACGAATGTGTTCTGCTGAGTGAGTAAGTGATTTTTAAAGCTTAGCCAGGCTTCCTCTACGTTGCCGTCATCTGATAGTTGTATTTCTGTTAGTTTTTGTCGGATTTCTACGAAGTTAGCTCTTTTGAAATTGGGCACCTTTACTTTATTTTCAGTCACTGATGATTGAGCTTTAATGTCGACGCGCACTAATTTATGATCGCAAGAACCGAGGTGTTCTCCTACCGTGACATTACTGACTAGGTCATCTTGGGTCGTTATAACAAGGTCGAGTATATTATTTTGTCGAGTTGGCTCAGAAACCATTTGGCCTAGATAATTTTCTTCTAGAAATTCGATCATTCTATGTGACTCGCCTTCTGTACCTGACAGTGTCGCCCAGTCGATATGGGGGAGGTTAAAGTCTCCTAATATCAGTGAGTCGTTATTAATTGACTGCCTTTAGACGCTGTACATTTCAAGGTCGTCATCGAGTGATTGCCCGGGAGGTCTGTAGGTGACAGATATATTTAAATTGACTTTTGCAATGTTTACTCGCACGCACAAATGTTCAACGTTACTGTTTCCCGGTGTTTTGTCAGTGGGTTGCAAATAGCTTTTGACAAAAAGGGCGACGCCACAGCCTCTGCGGTTTACACGATCTTTGTTGAAGAGTCTGTAGCCATCTATGTTGTATTCGGAACCTAAATCAATATTGTGGTGTCAATAAATGTTTCGGTTATAGCAATTATGTCAAAATTTTCTGTTAGAGCAAGACATCTCAGTTCATCAAATTTGTTTCTTAGGCTACGCGCATTGAGACTAAGGATTTTTAAGTTATCTAGAGGCTTGGTAATAGAGGTGGTGGTACTTGGGATCACGGTTGCTGGTTTGTTGTGATGCACGGCGTCTATTTACACGGGCAGGGTGGAGGACGTGGCCGTGACTCGTTTTTGTTCGGATGACACGCACTGCTTCGTTGAGGAGCCTTCCGAGTCTGGCTGCCCTGATGGGAGAAAGGTGCAATCCGTCCCTGTGAAAGAGCTCATTTGTCCATAGAAATTGTCCCATGCGTTTAGGAACCCACGTCAAGCTCCTACAAAGAGTCTGTAAGCGGTTGTTTAGGCTGAAGGCCTTACTGAAAAGTCGCTCTCCGCCCAAGTCCGTGGTAGAACTCCTGAAATCAAAATGTTAGGGATTTAGTCTTATACTGCTGGATGAGCCTACGGTACTTCTCCAGGAGTTCCTCAGACCGGGTCGTGGTGACGTCGTTCGTACCTGTGTGAATAACAAACAGTGAATCATTAGTAGCCTGGGGAAATCTCCTCAAGAGCAGCAGTTATCGTCGATCCCAGCACCAGGATAGCAATAGTTCCGTCTTCGACGAGGAACTCTGCCGCAGAACTCAACGACCTGCTGGCGAATCATGGAGTCACCCACCAGGAAGGTGCTCTCCTGTTCGTCCTCCTCCTCCAGAATGGCAAACCTGGTTGAAGCAATGAACAGGATAAATCGCTTGTCTGGCTGGATTGGCTCCTTCATTCACGACGGTGAAGCCATCATGGTCGGTGCCACTAGCATCCTCCCGTTGCGTGGTGTTGTCCGCTGGTGTCGACGGTACCGCTGAGGCAAGGGGCGGTTGGAGAAGGGTTTGGCACCACAGCAACGTTAGCCTGGATGAATTCCTGCAAGGAGGCAACAGTGCGAGAAAGCTCTATTATTTTATTCTGACCTGCTTCCATCTTCTCTTCTTGCTCCTGCAGTCTTGTCTCGAGATGCTGCCTGGTGAGAGAAAGCTCTATTATTTTATTCTGGCCTTCTTCCATCTTCTCTTCCTGCTCTGCAGTCTTGTCTCGAGATGCTGCCTGACAGACACAATCGACAGACAGCAGAACGCCCTGTAAAAGTGAGCTGAGAAGCTACCGTTACAAGTACTGCACTTCTTAGGCGCCATCTTAGCTGAAATGAAAGAGATAAAACACAGAGTAAAGGGGATTAGGAAAGGGGTGAGGTGTGAAAGGTAGTTTAGTAATGGAGGAAAAGTGAGAGAGAGAGAAGTAGGAAGGGATGTGAGGTGAGTAAAGAGGGGAAGAGAGGTGTGTGAGATCAAGGAGGGTTAGGAAATAGGTGAGGGGAGAGAGGAGGAGTAGGAAGGGATGTGAGGTGAGTAAAGAGGGGAAAGGAGGCAGTGAGTGAGGTGTGTGAGATCAAGGAGGGTTAGGAAATAGGTGAGGTGGGAGAGAGGAGGAGTAGGAAGAGATGTGAGGTGAGTAAAGAGGGGAAAGAGAGGTGAGTGAGGTGTGTGAGATCAAGGAGGGTTAGGGAAATAGGTGAGGTGGGAGAGAGGAGTAGGAAGGGATGTGAGGAGTAAAGAGGGGAAAGGGAGGGGTGAGTGAGGTGTGTGAGATCAAGGAGGTTAGGAAATAGGTGAGATGAGTGAGAGGAGTTTGGGAAAGGAGGTAAGTGGGAGAGAGGAGGAGTAGGAAGGATGTGAGGTGAGGAGGTGTGTGAGAACAAGAAAGGTTCAGAAAGCTGCGAGGTAAGGTGGGTGAAGGGATGTGTAAATAGGATGTGAGGTAAGGTGAGTGAGGGGGGAAGGGCTCAGAAATATGTGGAGGTGAGGGAGGAGTAGGGAGGGCTAATCCTCTAGGGGATGAGGAGGAGCAAAGGGATGTGAGGTGAGCGAGGGTGGGGGGGGCTTAGGTGAGGTGAGGAACGGGTGTAGGAAGTGTTAATCCTCTAGGAGATTTAAAGAGGTGTAATGAGGAGGAGCAGATTGAATCCTCAGGAATTCAAAAGGGTGGGTTGTCGACACACCCAAATCACAGTGAGACACTCAGAACACAAAGTCACTCAGGACACACAAACACTCAGAAACCCAAGCACAAGCACGAGTAAACACCCTCAAGTCACTCAAAAAACACCGAAGTATAACAGCACACTCAAAACACTCTGAAACCCACGCAGAGCACTATAAACACCCAAATCACACGTAAAAGCACTGGAAACACAAATACTCGAAACAGAACACTCGAAAACAGCCAAATCACACAAAAACACTGGAAACAAAACAGCACACTCAAAACACTCTGAAACCCACGCAGAGCACTATAAACATCCAAATCACACGTAAAAGCACTGGAAACACAACACACTCGAAACGCAGAACACTCTGAAAACAGCCAAATCACACGCAAAAACACCGGAAACAAACAGCACACTCAAAACGCTCTGAAACCCACGCAGTACACTTAAGAAGCAGCCAAATCACACGCAAAAACACCGGAAACACAACACACTTGAATCACTCTGAAACCCACGAACACCGGAAACAGCAAGATCACACTCAAAAACACCGGAACCAAAACACACCTTGAATCACTCTGAAACCCACGCAGAACACCTGGAACAGCCAGATCACACGCAAAACACCGAAACACAACACACTTGAATCACTCTGAAACCCACGCAGAACACCCGGAAACAGCCAGATCACACGCAAAAACACCGGAAACACAACACACTTGAATCACTCTGAAACCCACGCAGAACACCCGGAGACAGCCAGATCACACGCAAAAACACCGGAAACACAAATCACAGAGGCAACCACAGGCAGAAACCACAAGCGAACACACACCAAACACGTGTCGGGAAATCACAGGCAACACACAAGGTCCACAAGCGAGAACACACAAACGCCCAAGAGCACGACGAAAACAGGGCAAGCGATGTTGTGGGGCGCAGCGGGGTGAGGTCACGACCTTCTCTCAGCAGAGGTCGGGTGTGAATGAAGCAGAGGTCGGGTGTGAATGTGAGAGAGAGAGAGAGAGAGAGAGAGAGAGAGAGAGAGAGTTGCTTGGTTGGGAAGAGCGGCGGCCGTCACTCGTGTCAGGCTATCACGGGGTATTATAAGCTAACACTTCCGCCCTCACATCAAGTATTTCCAGACCAAAAGCAGATTAACTGGGTCCTCATGGGTTTCTTTTTCACGTTCATTGTGTAGGAGCTTTGTCGAACTACCACCAGGGTCATAAATCTAGCTCTTGCAAAAGCTTTGTCAAATGTGTGTGCCTGGGCGATGAATTGTTTTACGAATATGACCCTTCGCCACTTCCCGCCGTGTGAGGGTCCTTTGAATTTATGAAGGCTGTATTCTATCACACTTTCCTTCTGCTTCTTTTGCTTCTGCTATTTTCTTTGTCCTCGTCTTCCTTTTCCGGTATTTTGTCTTCTTCGACGGCTCATTTTCCTGTTTTTGTTTTCTGTTTTCTTGTTCTTCTTGCTTTCTTTCTTGCTCTTCTTCTTATTTTCCTCCTCCTCGTCTCCGTCCATCCTTATTCTCATTTTATCGTCCTCCTTATCCTTCCTTCCGTCTCCCTGTTATCCAGCATTCTTCTTCCATTTCTTGTTCTCCTCTTCCTCCTCCTAAACTCACAAGCTTGCCAATAGATATGAGTTATCATCTCAATAAAATGTGTATCTGATGTGTGTGTGTGTGTGTGTGTGTGTGTGTGTGTGTGTGTGTGTGTGTGTGTGTGTGTGTGTGCTACCACGTCTTGACAGGGGACTCAGATTCAATATTCAAGATTTATTTTCATATTTGTGTAGGCGGCTGCTGAGTGGTTAGCGTGCGGGCCCACATTCACCACGCCATGGACAACGTTGATTCGAATCCCCATGCTACAACCTGGGATTTTCAGTCATTCCCAGTGGCCTAAGACTACCCACATGCTGTCCTGAATACCACCCATCAACCCGAACTCTAGAAGAAACCGTCCAGTGAGTCAGGAATGAGTTCAGGGGCAGCATGAGCCAAGCATAACTGGCGCTTCTATAAAATTGTCTGCGCCATGACGGGCTTGGGCCGACCACCAGACCCCTGAAGAAAGCCTACCTTCCAAATGTTTTCGTCCGAGCTGCACTGTTCTTCTTCCCGTGTTGCTTCATCGTGTTTCGTTGTGTTGGGAATCTGAAGGCACACACAGGGGCCACCGAGGCATTTCAGTCAGGTGTGAAAATGTGTTGATATAGAAACAAAAAAATCAGTAAACTATAAAAAGTGCATAATTCGGTTTCAATTCGTTCAAAATAAATTTAATTAAGGTAAAAATAGGATTTACGTGTGGCTTATAACAGAGCAAAGAGAACATCTGTGTTGCTGCTAAGATTAAAACAAAAAATAAAACAGTAATAACGTTCCATATAAACCAACAAAGCAATTTTACCCCCGACTCATCCTGATTATGTTCCTTGATTTGTTTTATTGGTTGTGTTTGCCGTCTACTCACCAAAGAACAGACTGGAATGAAGAATTATTCGCCATGATGAATTATTTTAGTTTCTCATTTCTTTTCATATTTGATTCTCACTGACATTGTCATTTCGTCCTAACATGTATACAGGACGTGGACTATTCACTCCTTTCATACACTTTGTGCTGGTGAATACTGAGCTCCATCGTTTCTTTGTCCCTTATTTCTTTCTTCTTTCCTTTCCTTTGTTTATCATCTTCCTTATTTGTTCCTTTCTTTTCCCCTTTTCTTTTACAATACTACTTTTTTTTTATATATCTGGTGCATTTCTAGGGACCAGTAATGAACACACACACACACACACACACACACACACACACACACACACACACACACACACACACACACCACACACACACACACTAACGTCCCTCACCCACCCACACCTAACCCTCCCCCACACACTACCACCCCCCACACAAACAAATCACTCTACCCTTCCCATTCCGCCTCAGCATGACATTTGGCCGCGGGACTTTACACTGCTCTTGGCATTGACGAGTTCTACAATGCCTGGCTGATCACCCAAAGACCGGGGGGAGGCGGGAGGAGGCAAATATTCGAACAGGAGAGTCGAGGTCTAAAAATTGGTCCGTGCGTTCCAACTCCAATCCAACTCCTCGATTTAGAAGATCCTTGCGCTCCTGACCTGCTTTCACCTTGTTCTTTTCTTTTCTTTTGTACTTACTGACGGCTGAAGGACAGGTGTGGGAGAGGATAGATGGACAGGAAGGAAATATATACTAACATACCTTTAGAACAGTTGGAGAAACTAATCTAGACAGGTGGGTAATATCTAAATCTATGTTGGACATCTGTGGAAAGATAGATAGGCAGGTAGTATATACTAACATTCCTTCAGGATAGGTGAAGGAAACGGAAAGGTAGCCGGGCAGGTAATATAAATATTATACCAACATGCCTTCAGGACAGATGTGGGAAAAGGGAAAAGGTAGACGGGCAGGTAATATATATGAGGCAAGCTTAGCTTATTAGACGTATCAGTAAGTTTATAAGTAAATTTAGACATGTTAGTAAGTTTATTAGAAATGTTAGGTATAGGTAAGTTAAGTAAGGGAGTATTACCAAAATTTGCAGATAGAAACAGGTGTAGGGGCTAGATATGAACATGACAACTAGACAGGATGATAAGCAAGATGTGGTGACAGAGAAACAGGCATAGCAAGGCAGACCGATAGACAGACAGACAGGCAGGTAGCGGAGACAGACACATAAAGACACACAGACGTTCAGCTAAGCATAATACATACATACATACATACATTCAGTCAAGTTTTCCTGCATATTGGTGTATATATAGAGGTGAAGATGGCGCTATAGCTAAATAGATCTGCGAGTTGGCTCTGTGCTCATCTATATCTTGTTGGTTGGATTGGTTGGTTGGATAAATTCATGGATAGTAAGGTAAGGTGGGGTTAGGATTACAGGAGCTGCCTTGTAAAGGGCAATACAGACTCCTTACATTCTTATATTTTATGTATACACCTTGAGGTTTAAAATAAAGTCCACAGTAAAGGATTCTCTCACGGAGAAGTGTAATTTAAGAGGATTAACGCCCTTATCTATTCTTACAGATTCTATATTTAAAAATATATAAATATATAGATTACAAGTTTGGGTATTGTGTGTGATTCATTTTCGGCAACACACACACACACACACACACACACACACACACACACACACACACACACACACACACACACACACACACACACACACACACACACACACACACACACACACACACACACACACACACACACACACACACACACACACACACACACACACACACACACACACACACACACACACACACACACACACACACACACACACACACACACACACACACACACACACACACACACACAGATTCTTTCCGTTGACTAGGAGTGGTTACTGTCCCCCCTTGAGCAAGGGGTGGGGTGTGTGTCCTGGCAGTACCAGAGATCGACAAAATGAGTACCTGCTCACGTCGTGAGGTACCTGCTGGCGACAACGACTCAACTCGTGATCAGGCCGTGGTGAATACACACACACACACACACACACACACACACACACACACACACACACACACACACGCACCATGACTGTTTAACGTTCCAGAAATGCTGTGTTAGAGAGACTTGGAAGAAAAAGAAGAGAGGGATGAAGGGGATGACGCGAAGAAAGGAAGGAAAGAGGGGAAGAGAGAAAGAAAAAGAGAGAAAGACGAAAAAAAACAGATGCAGGAGTTGGGAAGATTATGATAGAGAAAGCATAATAAGGAAAAGTGATGCATTCTAAAGCAAGAGAGAGAGAGAGAGAGAGAGAGATTACACATAACAAGCATATATACAGCTAGAGTCTTATGCAAACAATGGGAGGGGAAGGGAGGGGAGGGAGCAGGGGCACAGATGCAAGATGGCGCCACTATAAACACTCGCCTGCGCCAGAACGGGCTGGGCCGACCATCAGGCCCCACCTGGAAGAAGCCTTGGGCCGACCATCAGACCCCACCAGGAAGATGCCTACCGGCGCAACAGGCAACGACGTAAAAAAAAAAAAAAAAAAAAAAAAGACGAGGGCCACAGAACGAAGGGACACACACGTGAGACGAGGCCGCGCGAGGCGGCACCGAGACCCCCGGACGGGAGGATGAAGAGGGCGAGGAACCATGCATAGTGATGGACAGAGGCGGACAGACAGATGAAGGTGGAGAGAGGACAATACAAACGGATTTAGAAAGAGACAGGAAGAAAGACAGATAGAGAGATGCAAAGACATAGAGAGATAGAGACAGTAAAAATGAGATATAAGGATACACAAACTTTAAGAGAGATGAACGTAGGTAGGAAAAGAGACACACAGTTAGTTAGAGAAAGAGATGAAGAGATAAATATATAATATATAGAGCTGAAACAAAGGCGGCCAGGAGACAAAGACAGGCAAAAACTAGCGGAAAAAGCAAGAAAAAATAAATATCAAAACACACACACACACACACACACACACACACACACACACACACACACACACACACACACACACACACACACACACACACACACACACAACTCAGTTTGAAAATAACATTGGTAATTATATTGTTTTAACAGATATCTCTGATCACTATCCATTATTTTCTCATTTTAAGAATAATGATATAATACACCCTCCCATTATCATAACTAAAAGACTTAAATGACAAAGCAGTACTTAACTTCAACCACAATCTGCAACAACTAAGCTGAAGCAATGTATTTAAGTGTAGCTGTCCTAATGAATCATTTAATGTACTCTTCTCTGAGTTTAGCAAAATATTTAATCAATATTTCCCATTAAAAAGAGTGAGAGTAGATAAAAGGCACACAATAAAACCATATATAACTTCAGCCCTTAAAAGAAGCATTACTGAAAAAAAAAACAGATTAGACTAGCAAAAAGGTGGCCAGTCACATACAAGGAAACATATAGACATTACAGGAACACTTTAACGAAGCTCTGAGAACAGCAAAAAAACAAATATTATAAAAATTTTCTTTAGGACAATCAAGGCAACACAAAGATTCATTGGATCACTTTAAATTCCCTTCTTGGAAGAACTAATAAGTCATCAAGTCATGAAATATTCCTTGACCCACCCTGCTCAAATGTTAGTAATGCATTTAATGAACATTTTCTAAAATCTGGTAATACAGATTCGAATATGACTGATTGCACTAAATATTTAAATCCAACACCACATTTTTGTATGTACTTGTCTCCAACAAATACCACAGAAGTCACTAGTTATCTACATGCTCTTAGCACTAACACTCCGAGTTACGACGAAATTTCTCCAATAATATTGAATTCTGCATCTGCCTCACTAGCACTTCCATTAACTCATGTAATAAATCTTTCTCTAAAGACAGGTATTTTCCCATATCACTTGAAAAAGGCCAAACTAATTTCTATATTTAAGTCCGTTGATAAAAATAATATAAATAATTACCGTCCAATATCTATCTTTTCAGCATTTAGCAAAATCTACGAAAAAGTTATTGCTACCCGTTTAGTACATTATCTTGAGAACAATAATCTATTAGCCACATTTTAGCATGGCTTTCTGTCTAACCGTTCAACAGAAACTGATATCTTACACTTTATAAATAATGTTTATAATTTTTTTGAGGAAAAACTTTGTTGTGGGGATTTGTATTGACCTCTCTAAAGCTTTTGATACGCTCAGTCATAATATTTTGTTTGATAAACTAACCCACATTGGTATTACAGGTGTGCCGTTTCAATTATTTCGTAGCTACCTTAGTAACAGATCCCAATCCGTATTCTGCAATAATCAATCATCTGATTTTATGAACATATCTAAAGGTGTACCACAGGGATCTGTATTAGGACCAATTCTATTTTTTATATACATTAATGACATTATAAATGCTAGCAAAAAAAAATCATTTCATTATTTATGCTGATGACACGAACCTCCTGTTAGCTGATAAAGATATGAATTCTCTGCACTCCAATTTAACAACTGAATTAAACCATATTAATATATGGGTTAAATTTAATCAACTTAAACTCAATGTCTCAAAAACAAATTGCATGTTCTTTCAGAATCGTTCCCTTAACTATCACTTGGCTCCTGTCATATTAGAAGACACACCATTAAATCAAGTCGAACATACTAAGTTTCTTGGAATTCACATAGATAAAAATATTGCTTGAAAATACCACATTGATGAGGTATGTTTAAAAATTTCAAAAAATTGTGGGGTCTTGTATAAAATTAGACACAACCTTACTTCTGACACCTTAACTAGCATATATTACACTCTATGTTACCCTCACCTCACCTACTGTGTATCTGTGTGGGGAAGTACATGGCCATCTTTTTTTAAACAAGGTAATATTATTTTATTTATTTTATTTTATTTATTTTATTTATTTTATTTTATTGTTATTATTTCCAAGGAAATTCCATTAAATCCATTATTATTATAAAGCATATGTAATAGGCAATTACTTACCTATTTAAATTACGTACTTGTCAAATATACGTCTATTTGTATATGGTTTTGTATACAACCAATATGTTTAATCCAATCTCCGTCTGTCATGGAGCCCTGGCTCGACAGCTTGTTGCTGTCACTACTTTGAAATGTAATCTCAAAGATTACATGTACGTGTGATTTAACTTACACACACACACACACACACACACACACACACACACACACACACACACACACACACACACACACACACACACACACACACACACACACACACACACACACACACACACACACACACACACACACACACACACACACACACACACACACACACACACACACACACACACACACACACACACACACACACACACATCTTGACCTTTTACTTAAAGAGACGAGCATGCATAAGAATAGAGAGAGAGAGAGAGAGAGAATATATATGAGTTAAATACCATGTAAGAATATCAAGGAGGAAAATATACTTTGTGGGTTTGCGTGTGTGTGTGTGTGTGTGTGTGTGTGTGTGTGTGTGTAAAAGAGAGAGAGAGAGAGCGAGAGAGTGTGTGTGTGTGTGTGCATATATCTAAAAATATGGCATTAACAAACAACCTAAAGATGTGTGAAAACTGGTAAGAAACAAAAGAGTGCATGTATTTTATCTTTTAGTACTCTCTCTCTCTCTCTCTCTCTCTCTCTCTCTCTCTCTCTCTCTCTCTCTCTCTCTCTCTCTCTCTCTCTCTCTCTCTCTCTCTCTCTCTCTCTCTCTCTCTCTCTCTCTCTCTCTCTCTCTCTCTCTCTCTCTCTCTCTCTCTCTCACGTACAGTTCAGTGGCGACGCGTCATAAAAAGTTTAATTACCAAGGTTTTCAAAGTGTTAATAGAAGAGGAAAAGAACAAGTCTGAAAAGTGCGAAGCGCGAGAAAAAAAAAATGAAAAAGAGAAAAGCTAATTAAAAATATATTAAAGACACCCTTCAGGCAACTTCTTAAGACTCTTGGGAAAAATAAAACGAAGAGGTTTTCAGCTGGAAATTTTCTTCATAAAACGACGCCGAAAAGATTAAACAGTCCCTCGGCCAAAGGAGGAAGAGGGAGACTAGCAGGAGGGGGATAAGGAGCTTGCGAATACCTGCTGTTGGGGGAAATATAAAAATACTTCGTATTTCTTTATGCACTACTACTACTACTACTACTATTACTACTACCAATAATGATAGTATTAATCAAATGATAATAACAACAATAATAATAATAATAATAATAATAATAATAATAATAATAATAATAATAATAATAATAATAATAATAATGATAATACTGACTTACTGTTATGGCCAATCGATGTTATCTTACCTGAAATTAGAAAAAAGATACATTAGCAATTTTCTTAAGGAACATATCAATCCATCTGTTTATTGCCATTCTTGGGATTGATTTACTTTCTTTTTGCGATTAGGTTGAAAATTTCCTAATAGTTCACACAAGAAACGAGTACAAAAATAGGGGTTGTATTTTGGGGGTCTGGCGTACTTGTGGTAATGTTGGGGTGGTGTTGCTTGTGGGGTGGAGATGGGTGGTTGAGTGCAGTGTAGTGTGCTGATGGGGGGTGAAAAGCAGCCTGTGTGTGTGTGTGTGTGTGTGTGTGTGTGTGTGTGTGTGTGTGTGTGTGTGTGTGTGTGTGTGTGTGTGTGTGTGTGTGTGTGTGTGTGTGTGTGTGTGTGTGTCTGTCTGTCTGTCTGTCTGTCTGTCTGTCTGTCTGTCTGTGTGTGTGTGTGTGTGTGTGTGTGTGTGTGTGTGTGTGTGTGTGTGTCATAATTTATATATTAGGAATATATTGTAGGAGGAATAAAAGAGATAAATCATTATGAATATTTTTCCTGCAGAAGAATATATATATATATATATATATATATATATATATATATATATATATATATATATATATATATATATATATATATATATATATATATATATATATATATATATATATATATATATATATATATATATATATATATATATATATATATATATATATATATATATATATATATATATATATATATATATATATATATATATATATATATATATATATATATATATAGAAGAGAGAGTGCGTTTAATGGGCGCGTCCTCTACGTTTTTTTTCTTCTTATTTACATATGGCCTTTCTGTTTTCTATTTTCACAATTTTTGTGATCGTAATTTTCAGAAGAAGAAAGCAGTGAAAGGAAGATCCAAGAAAAGAAGGGAAGAGAAAAAGATGAATGGAGAAAGAAATATATAGAAAGTGGGAAAGAAAAGAGGACGAAGAGAGGAAGAGGAGGAGGGGGAGGGGGAGGAGGTGGAGGAAACATAGGAACTCGCGCGTGCTTTTTTATTTATTTATCATCATCATCTACATCATTATTTTCTTTATTGCTATCTTGTGTTTATTTATCTCACTCATATCAATATTTATTTATTTTGTATTTCAGATTTTCTTTATCTTTTTCCTTCTGGTCCTCATTATCATCACCATTATTTTCATCGCCATCGTCATCATCATTCTTACTACCTTCCTCATCATCTCATCATCACCATCGGCATCATCACCATCACGATAATCACTATAGCCACCACTTTGAACACAATCACCACAGCCACAGCTTCTATTACAACTTCCCTTCAATCATCTCCCTCCTCCTTATCATCATCATCATCATCATCATCATCTTCATCAGTTATTTCTGCAGGCATATGCTTTCCGCTTATCTTCCGTATCTTCGCTCTCCTCCTCCTCCTCCTCCTCCTCCTCTTCCTCCTACTATTAACCTCTTCGGACCCACTACGTCAACTTTAGGCTCTAGGGAAAAAAAAAGACTCCTCCTTAATTTGCCGCCCCCCCTCTCTCTCTCTCTCTCTCTCTCTCTCTCTCTCTCTCTCTCTCTCTCTCTCTCTCTCTCTCTCTCTCTCTCTCTCTCTCTCTCTCTCTCTCTCTCTCTCTCTCTCTCTCTCTCTCTCTCTCTCTCTCTCTCTCTCTCTCTCTCTCTCTCATTCTCTCTCTCTCTCGCTTCTTTCCTCCTCAGTATAATATATCCTTGCCTTCCTTCCTCCTTCCCACACAGTCGCCCTATTTAGAAAAGTTCTCCTGTCTCCTCTCCTCTTCCTCTTCTTTTCATTCTCCCCTCTCTGGTTTCCTCTCCTCTCGTATTATGTATTTTTCCCTTTCCGTTATTACTGTTGTCCTCGTTTTTTTTTTATCTTCCCGTATCTTCTTTTTTACTGCCTGTTTTCCTCTCGTTATGTTTTGTTATATATTTTTTTTCTTTTCTTTCCTTCACTACGTTTCTTTAAATGTGTTCTTGTTTAGGTTTTTCTTATTCCAATAGTCCTCACTTTTTCTGGGATTTCTTTTGTCTTCTCTTCTCTCATCTTCTTTCCTCTTTCATTTCATCTTCTCAGGTGTTTCGCTCCTTCCTTTATTACTTACTGTAATCTCGCCTCTTTCTCTTTCTTTTTCTTCCAATACTCCTCAATTTTCCCTGGTGTATTTTCTCTCCTTTTTCTCCTCTTATCTCCTTTTCTCTTCCTATGTTTTCCTTAGCTTTTCATTTCTTCCATTTACGCTGTGACAGACACCTTTTATACTTTATTAAATGTCGTTCAATCCCACAAACTGTTCATATATATATATATATATATATATATATATATATATATATATATATATATATATATATATATATATATATATATATATGTATATATATATATATATATATATATATATATATATATATATTTCAAGAGGAGGTATCAGGGCATCTCTCCTCCGTATTTGATCTTGTTTTCGGCGGTGGCCGAACTGGTAGCATACTGGACCCACATTCTCCTCTAGATGAACGACGCGGGTTCGAATCCTCACGCTACCACTCGCATTTTTCAGTCACCGCCGAGTGGCTTAAAACTACCCACATGCTGTCCTGAAGACCACCCATCAACCCGGACTCTAGAGGAAGCCGTCCAAGCGAATCAAGAACGAGTTCTTGGGGGCAGCATGGGCCAATGCAAGATGGCGCAGCTATAAACACTCGCCTGCGCCAGAACGGGCTGGGCCGACCATCATGCCCCACCTGGAAGAAGCCTTGGGCCGACCATCAGGCCCCACCGGGAAGATGCCTACCGGCGCAATAGGCAACAACGTAAATAAAATAAAAAATATATATATATTTATATATATATATATATATATATATATATATATATATACATATGGAAATATATATATATATATATATATATATATATATATATATATATATATATATATATATATATATATATATATCTATATATATATATATATATATATATATATAAATATATGCGTGTATATATATCATCGATCAGCATATCACCCCCATGAACGATGACGTTTCATAAATCTTCGTCCATTGTTCTCCCACACTCAAATGGTATAATTTTCTCTTGCGAGTTGAAATCATGTTCCGATCATTAACGTCGAATATTGATTTCGTTAGTGTTTCATTAAGAGTTTGATTCATAATGATTCAAACAGCGCAAATATCCGCCTTTGGTAGTTGCCAGAAAGCAAAGTCAGATTACTCACAGGTCAACTGTTGGAACAGTATACGACTATTTTCACCACCAAGGCAGTAACGTTATCCCCTTCTATTTACAAGCAAATGTATTGAATAGGTATTTTACAAATATATTGCTTGTAAATCAAATTAAGAGGAAAAAGTTTGTAGCGCCTGGGAACGAAAGTTACTAAAATCTGTGCCCTCCCTTCTGCCCGCAGCGGTACAATCTCTTGGTTTGTTATTTTTTCTTTTCCCTTTTTTACTGTGTGTGTTTTTTTTTATGTATTCTTTTCGTCTGTTTTCCCGGCTAATCCTTTCGCCTCCTTTTTGTCTAATATATTTCTTCGATTGACTTTTTATCTCATCTCTGTTTACTATTTTTTTATTATTTATATTTTTTTCCTCTCCCAAATACTTTCTTTCATTCGATCCTCATTTTTCTCTTCATTTGTCTGTTATATCACCCTGTTTCTTTGTTTTGTTTTTACCGTTATTAATGTACAATCTCTTATTGTTGTATATTATCTCTTCTTTCTTCTCTACCGTGTGTTTTTAATGTTGTGTTCTTTTCCTCTGTCTTCCCGGCCCATCTTTCCTCCTCCTCTCCGTCTCCTTCCCGCCAGTTTCGTGTCTTCCGTCTCTTCGTCTCTTGTCCAATGTTGCCCTTTCATTTCCTCTCCTCTAAATTCCTTTTCAGCCCTTTGTTTTCCTTTGATTCTCTCTCTCTCTCTCTCTCTCTCTCTCTCTCTCTCTCTCTCTCTCTCTCTCTCTCTCTCTCTCTCTCTCTCTCTCTCTCTCTCTCTCTCTCTCTCTCTCTCTCTCTCTCCAAATCCTTCTTTTCCCCCCTTTCTGTCCTCACCCCATTTCCTATGTCTCATTTCCTCCTCCCACACCATAACCTAACAAGACACAATAAAACTATCTACCAATATATCAATCTATCATTTCCTCTCCCCAAAGCCTTCGTTTATCCCTTTTCGTTGTCCTTTCCCACTTTTCCTCGCCTTCATAGCCTAAGCAGACTAAAAAACTGTATTTGTCGATCTGTCTGTCTATCTATCTGTGTATTAGTCTGTCTTTTTGCTCATCTGTCTATCTATTTATATCATTTCCTCTTTCCAAATCATTACTATTCCCTCTTTCTTTGTTCTTTTCCACTTTGTCCCCAATAACCTAATAATAGACAACATAACTATCAATCTATCCATCTCCTTCTATCTATATATTTATCTATCTGTTTATCTATATGTAAAGTATGTCAATGCAAGGTCACGTACACGTCCTTTATACCTGATTATCTCTCTTCTTCCCCCGGCTCTCCGCCACACAGGACAGGTGAGTTCCTGGGCCAGGCAGCGCCAAGCAAGACGTCACTTCCCACGGGCGTTTGGCGTTTTTGTGAGCATGGCTTGGTGTTGATCTTGTTTTGTCTTTGCTTGTCTTACAATTCACTTTCATACTTCCTGGCCTCTCCTTACGTTGCTTTTCCTTACCTTACTTTAGCTTTCTTCTCTTTTCCTCTCCTTTTTTTTCCTTTCCTTATCTGTCCTTTCCTTTCCCTGCCATACATTACCTAATCTGACCTAACCAAACTTAACTTACCTCTTCTTACTTTACCTTGCCTGACCTTACTTTACCTCATCTTACATTTTTTTTTACGCTGAAGCCTGTAGCACCGGTAGGCTTTCTTGAGGGGCCTGGTGGTCGGCCCGAGCCCGTCTTGGTGCAGGCAAGTGTTTATAGTGGTGCCATCTTTTCTTGGCTCATGCTGCCCCCCGGAGCTCATTCTTGAATGACTTGGACTGTTCCTCTGGAATCCGGGCTGATGGGTAGTCTTCAGGACAACATGTGGGTAGTCTTAGGCCACTCGGCGCTGACTGAAAAATCTTAGGTGGTAGCGGCAGATTCGAACCCGCGTCGTCCAGAACGCGGTGAATGTAGCCACACGCTAACCACTCAGCCACCGAATTACTTCACCTTACCTCTTACTTAGCTTTACCTCGAGGTGAAACAAAGGAAATTAGGAAAATAAAAAGTTTAAAGCAGAAAATTATGAAGAAAAAGCGGGAAAGGTGAAAGAAGGAAAGGGAAGAGAAAGGTAATGAAAACGAAAGGAAAGGAGGAAAGAATGAACGCAGGACTGAATTGGAAATATATGGAGGAAAAAAAAGTTAGAAAAAGTAAAATATAAAAATTGAATGCCGACTCCTTTGTACCACAGAAAAAAAAAAATATTGAACTTGTGGGTGTACTTCATGTTTGGACAAAGTTGTGGAATTTATACCTGATACGTGACTACGTCGGGGTTGTGTCAGCGTGGAGGAGGAGGGTGGATATGCAGTCCAAAAAAATGAAAGAAAAGAGAAACAAAAGAAGAGCGAAGAAAAACAGAAAAAAATGAGAAATACAAAGTTGACAAAAAAAAATTGGTAAAAAAAAAAGAAAACAGAAAAAGGTTGATATGAAAAAGAAAGCAGAGAAAAAGGTTGATTTAAAAAAAGAGGCACAAAAAAGGTTGATTTAAAAAAAGAAAGCAGAGAAAAAGGTTGATTTAAAAAAGAAAGCAGAGAAAAGATTGTTTTAGAAAAGAAAGAAAAAGGTTGATTTAAAAAAAGAAAGCAGAGAAGAATGTTGATATTAAAAAGAAAGCAGAGAAAAAGGTATATTCAAAAAAGAAAGCAGAGGAAAAAGTTGATTTAAAAAAGAAAAAGAAAAATACAGAGATCACAAAAAGTCTGAGAAAGAACGAGATAAAAAATTCTGAAAACAGAGAATAACCATCCCCCCTTGAAAAAAAAGTTTCCCATATCTCTTTTTGAAGCCGTAATATAAAAGGCAATTACGGAGATTGAATATTTACAACACGAGTCCTTTGAATTGAGCCTAAATGCCTACAAAGAAAATAATTAACGAGAGACAACAAATACTGGACAACTCTAATGATTATGAATACGAACCCTCCTTAGCATTCAGAGGAAGCAAGACAGGCAGGTGTGTGTGACAGGTCTGTGGGGGGCAGGTGTGTGTGACAGGTCTGTGGGGGGCAGGTGTGTGTGGGGGTGATTTAGGCATGAAGGTGCGTTACGTGTTCATGGCAGGTATGTGACAAAGACAATTAAAAAAACTTTGTGTCTGAATGGAACAGAAATTCAGAAAATACTGATACACAGAACTTCATAGCAACAGAACCTGAGAGAGAGAGAGAGAGAGAGACAAGCAGAAAGGAAATTATGAAGACAAGAATTTACCTTTTTGATTTGTGTGTGTGTGTGTGTGTGTGTGTGTGTGTGTGTGTGTGTGTGTGTGTGTGTGTGTGTGTGTGTGTGTGTGTGTGTGTGTGTGTGTGTGTGTGTGTGTGTGTGTGTGTGTGTGTGTGTGTGTTTGTGACCACCTCATTTATCATAAATATTTTTTTTATTTTAATTTTATCCGCTCGTCGTCTCTTTTTCTTCATCGTCTTTTCTTCCTTTTCTTTTTCCTTCTAATTTATGTCTCCCATCCGATCTTTGCGATTATTCTCACATAAATCTTTTTCTTCCTCTTCCTCCTCCTCCTCCTGCTCCTCCTCCTCCTGCTCCTCCTTCTCCTTCATTTTTCACATTTTGGTTCAATTTTCCAGAATCAAGATTTCTTACTGCTCTAAAATTTATCTGTATATTCTCTTCTTTATTACTTCCTCTCTTCTCCTTCCTCATGACCACCGTCTGGCCCCATTAAAAGGCCAGGAGAAGGAGGAGGAGGAGGTGTAGGAGGAAAATTGATTAAGGAAAATTAGTGAAAAAAAGAAAAAAAATTGAATTGAATGAACGGAAGGAAAGTGGGAGTATAGGAGAGTAAGAATGAATGTTATTTTCCTTTCTTCCTTCCTTTTTTTTCATCCTTCTATCTTTTCTTCCTTCCTTCTGTCTTTCCTTTTTCCCTCTATTCTTCCCTTCACTGTTCATTTCCTCTAAAGTTAATCTACCATTCCTCCATCATTTCACTCCTTCCTTCCTTCCTTCATTCCTTCATTCATTCATTTTCTTACTCCCTTTTTCATTTCCTACCTCCTTCCTCCATTTCTTTTTCCTTACTTCCTTCCTTCCTTCCTTCCTTTGTCCCCTTCTTCCTTATTCTTTTCTCCTTTCCTTCCTCGTCTCCTTCCTTTCATTATTTCCTTAATTCCTTTTTCATTCTTTCCATCCTGCCCTCCCTGCCTCTATTCCATCCTCCTTCCTTCTGACTTACTTCATTCATTCCTTTCGTTCTTCCTTCGTGCCTTTCTTCCTTCCGTTCCTCCCTTTCTCATTACTTATTTCCTCCCTTCTTACCCTACCTCCTTCCTTCCTTCCTTCCCTCCTAGGCAGCACGTAATTATTCCCAGTCTTCATTTTCTCATCTTCTTCCTCCTTATCCTTAACGATTTTCCTCTTTTTCTCATAATGCATCTCATTGCTTTTCCATTTTATGTATCATTCATCTATTTCGCCCCCCTCCCCCCTCTCTCTTCTCCCCCCTCCTATCCTTCCTCTCCGCTACCTCCTTCCCTTCTTCCTCTCTATCCTTCCTCTTTTCCTCAGTGTCCTCCTCCTCTTCTTCCTCCTCCTCTTCCTCCTCCTCCTGTAAGAAAGCCAATACAATGCTTGGGTTCATATCGAGAAACTTCGAATACAAGACGCCGGGAGTTATGTTACCCTTGTACAATTCGCTGGTAAGGCCCCACCTGGAATACGCCGTGCAATTCTGGGCCCGTATCCTCGAGAGCTATTAACTTTTACTCTTAAAGCTACTATCAAAGTTAATAGTTTCAAATTATTAAGAGTAAAAGCTATCCTCGTCAACTTTGAGTGTAGGTATTAGCAAATCCTGGCTACTATTATCTTCTTCTTCTTCTTCTTTATGGCGGGCTCGTTGCTAAGGACGCCTCCGTGCAAAACGTAAACATCCGACATGAATTAAGTATATATTTCAAAAGAATAATAAAGAAAAGATGTATAAATGTACAACAGAAACATAATAAATGGCAAACACAAGAAAATACTGAGTTTTGTGGCAGATAGAAGCAGCCTCCAAGGCTGTTTTTACTCCGTCACTCGTCAATACCCTTATCTCCCCGCCTGCGTCACGACTTGCTCTGCTGAAATTACCGCATAATAACCACGTCATCTGCCCCAATGAGCACATCTACGGGCCGGGGAACCAGCGCAGAAAAGGAGTAAGTTTAATTGGTCGCCAGATGAAACGGTCTTACATCAAATTCAAGAAAAAATACGTACAATCAGAGGGTGTTATGGGAAGAGTATCATCCCTGAGGATAAGAAGAGAGCGTGGACTGAAGTGGCAGAAGCTGTAACAAGGTTAGTAATCACATATTCATGGTTCAGTTAGCTTACAAACTAACCTAACCTAATCAATTGGGTATTTTTTGCATAATAACACAACCACTGACCTTCCAAACAGAACATACCTTTTTATTCTGTATCTGAATAGTTTCATTATGACCATTTCTGCCACAACCCCCTCTCCCTCAACAACCTAACATAACTAAACCTAACCATGCCAAACCTGCCCCGTTCTACCGAGCACATCCTAACTTAACATGCCAAGTTTGTTGGGGGGGAAGAGGGGGTTGGTATAGATAGTTAAGGCATATTTGCCCTTTTTTTATTCTTTATTTATTTTTATTTGTTTATTATTATTTTTTGTAGTTGGTGGGGGGGGGTATGCTAGGCATGCCAGACTATGGACACTTTTACAAGTACTTTATGTCAAGACTATATGGGAATAGGTAGGTTTTGTGAGAATGGTAAAGTAAGATTAAAATAGTATATTTATAGCATTGGTCAAACAGATTATGGTGATATAATGTTAGATTGGAATGTACTCAAGATAATGAAATTAAGTTTAATGCTTTTATTTTTTTGTTACATATTCACATATTCATGATTCAAGTAACTTGCAAACTAACCTAACCTCGTCAAATGGGTATTTTTGTATACAAACACAACCACAGAGTTTCCAAACAGAACATACTTTTTCCTACTGCTTCACGTGAATAGCATCATCATGACCATTTCTGCTGCAACCCCCACTCCCTCAACAATCTAACATAACTAAACCAACTCCTGCTAAACATGTCCTACCAAACACGTCCTAACCTAACATGGTAGGTCCCCAAGTGCCAAACCTGCCCGGTCCTACCGAACACATCCTAACTTAACATGCCAAGTTTGTTGGGGGAGAAGAGGGGGTTGGTATAGATAGTTAAGGCATATTTGCCCTTTTTTTATTCTTTATTTATTTTTATTTGTTTATTATTTATTTTTATTGGGGGGGATGCTAGGCATGCCAGACTATGGACACTTTTACAAGTACTTTATGTCAAGACTATATGGGAATAGGTAGGTTTCGTGAGAACGGTAAAATAAGATTAAAATAGTATATTTATAGCATTGGCCAAACAGATTATGGTGATATAATGTTAGATTGGAATGTACTCAAGATAATGAAATTAAGGTTAACGCTTTTATTTATTTTTTGTTACGTATTCACATATCCATGATTCAAGTAACTTGCAAACTAACCTAACCTCGTCAAATGGGTATTTTTGTATACAAACACAACCACAGAGTTTCCAAACAGAACATACTTTTTCCTACTGCTCCATGTGAACAGCATCATCATGACCATTTCTGCTGCAACCCCCACTCCCTCAACAATCTAACATAACTAAACCAACTCCTGCTAAACATGTCCTACCAAACACGTCCTAACCTAACATGGTAGGTCCCCAAGTTTGTTAGGGTGGAAAGGGGGTTAGTATAAGAGAGTCAAGTCATATTTACCTGTTATTTTATTTATTCCTTATTTAGATTTTTTTTTTTGGGGGGGTGGGTTGGGCATGCCAGGCTCTCAACACTTTTACAAATATTTTATGTTAAGACTATATCGGAATAGGTAGATTTGATGAGAATGGTAAAGTAAGATTAAAATATTATTTTGATAGCATTGGTCAAACAGTTTCTGGTGATATAATGTTAGGTTAGAAGTACTCAAAAGAATGGAATTAAGATTAATGCTTTGAATTTTTTTGTATAGCTGTATTGTGTAATATCCTCCTACTTAGAGAAAAGCATTTTAGAAAAGTAGGTAATGAAAAGTAGTATTTATGGCCATGTTCATAACAACTAAAAAGTTAATGTCTTATGATGCATGTAAATAAAATACCGGTACCGATTTAGCTTTCCATCACAGCATGTATTACATGTTATTGGAGAAGTTATGGGAAATAAACAGCATGCCATAGTGAAACGATTAAGAAACTTGCTTCACATTTATACCCTGACAGTGCCTTCCCTGGGAGTGGACCCCGTACGCAAGATGACTGTGAGAGGCGTTGGTACAACGTACAACAAAAATCAAAGCCTTGCATTGCCAAGTGCAAGAATGAGCAGCGGCAGACTGGTAATTTTTTTTAGTTGTTATGTCTTTAACTGTGAAACTTATATTAGTTAGTTTTTTATGTGCTCACAGAATGCAGCTATACTGGCCACAATGCCTTTATTTCAGCTTAAAGTTAATAAGTTCATAGCAGTGAACTGCATATTTGATATAGAATTTTTTTTAATGTTCATCTGTCAATGGCTATCAATCTATCTAAATACCTTGGTTGTCTTCCACCAATGAAGGGTTTTAGCCAAGACAGGCACACACTTACTCACACTCACACTCATGTACACCACTCTCTCAGCTGCACAGCCCCTGAGGAGTAAAAAAAACACTCACTGTATGGGGGATTAGCTGAACAGTTCAGACAGGGAACTTCCACACCAAGGTCTCACAGCATACACTGGTTTACCCCTGCCCCTTCATAAAAATGACATTTCCCAACAGCACCTGAGTGCCCCACACGTGTGGCACCACAGATACGCAGGCGCCTGCCTATATAACTATGACATTAACTGTGGTAGATAAACTGGTGTATGACATCATAGGCTGCTCGTCTCATGTATTTGAAGGGGTACCAGAGCCATTCAGCACTGACATGATGTGCTAGGGATAGGACAGCAGCAACAGCAGCAACAGTCAAGCAGCAGTGAAATATTGACTGGCCTGTATGTTTTTGGCAAAAACTTTTATATTCTTATTAAAACAATTTATTAATCACCCTTAAATTCATATTCTTTGTAGATACACACTTTATCAGTATTGCTAGAGACCATCCCAGCACATTGTTCATTACTTGTGGAAAAAATACCATCAGCTGCTCCGGCAACAGCCACTGCTTCAATATCTGCTGGCCCAATGACACCTGCCACTGCCAGGGATGACAATGAAGCTGCTCCACCACAGTCATCACCTACTTCATCGGAGTTAAGAGATGCCTTTCACAGGGCAGCAGTATAATTTTTTGATGCTGGGGCTGAATATTACTGCCTCAAGGCTATGATTTTATCACTTTTTTTTGTTACTGAGGAGGTTAGGGTGGAAGGGGTGAAAAATAATCTCTGCTGCTTTTCGACAGAAATGGTTAGCAAATTCATTCAAAGCACAAAATTTAAGGGAAAAAAATTATGTGCCATTGTGAGCGGGTTCACTTGAGATTGGGCTCCAATACGCCTCCGTGGTCTAGTGGTCAGCATGCCTGGCTTCTACGCGGGCCCGGGTTCGAATCCCGGCCTGGGCAGTCGGCGTGCAGCTCACCCAGCTGATCATCCTCCCTCTCGGGCTGGTCGATAAATGATTACCTGGGGAAACTGTGGTAGCCCGGATGTCACACTGGCCCTGTGTCCCGGGGTAATGGGCTCCCTCCCACCACAGGCTCAAGGCCCAATGTTACGGAGATGAGCACCGAGGCCACGCGCTGCTACAGCGTATGCCCCAACTTACCTTTACCTTTATTGGCTCGACTGACAGACATGGCTTTGTATGTCGAAGGTCACTGGTTCAATCTCCACAGCCAGCACTCTCTAACTTGGATTTTCCGAGTTCCTAGAGCCTAGATTAATTTCTCGGTGTTAAATGAGAGATTTGCATCGGCACCCAGTCATGGGTGTTACAAGATGCGTTGTTACAATCAGGGCGTCATTTGGCCTTCAAAAGTGGGAGGACACTAGGGCAGACAGTTATATATATATATATATATATATATAGATATATATATATATATATATATATATATATATATATATATATATATATATATATATATATATATATATATATATATATATATATATATATATATATATATATATATATATATATATATATATATATATATATATATATATATATATATATATATATATATATATATATATATATATATATATATATATATATATATATATATATATATATATATATATATATATATATATATATATATATATATATATATATATATATATATATATATATATATATATATATATATATATATATATATATATATATATATATATATATATATATATATATATATATATATATATATATATATATATATATATATATATATATATATATATATATATATATATATATATATATATATATATATATATATATATATTAGACTCATGCTGCTCTCCAGTGCTCTCTGATGAACTCACAATCAAAGATGTAGTAACCTATATGGCAGCATTGAGTAATCTTAGGTCACTTGGTAGAGTGTTCACCTAGGTCCGACCCAAGCTGACAACATAAACCTAAGCGTGTTTGCAAGCTGAGTGCTTAGAATATTGGCATAATAATAAAGATGCTGAAAACTGGATTCCACTACTTTATTGAATATATGAATAATTATATACTGAATTTGTAATGGAGCTAAGATAAAAAAAAAGCTATGTTTTCAGTGGTCATACCATGATCTCATGAAAATAATTAGGTTGACATATATAATTAATTACTACGTATTTTGGTATGATGACCATTGCACGTTAATACCATAGCTTTGCGAGCACTGAGTAATCTTAGGTCACTTGGTAAAGTGTTCACATAAGTCCGACCCAAGCTGACAACATAAACCTAAGCATGTTTGCAAGCTGAGTGCTTAGAATATTGGCATAATAATAAAAGATGCTGAAAACTAGATTCCACTAATAGAGTAATTATACTGAATTTGTAATGGAGCCAAGATAAAAAGCTATGTTTTTCAGTGGTCATACCATGATCTCATGAAAATAAATAGGTTGACATATGTAATTAATTACTACGTATTTTGTTATGATGACTATTGCACATTAATACCATAGCTTTGAACCCAATGATGAATATCTTCAAGCAAGACACAAATAGCAACAGATTGGTCACCAATTCACTCAGTAAACACAATACTCCAGAAAAGTATACACTGAATTCACAATAAAGTTGTTTTTCCACTTGGAGCTTTGTAAACAGAAACCAAGTAACCTCGTTTTACTTCACTCATAAGTCATGATGTTCGCGATGTGGTCACCTCGACCTTTCGTTCCTCCTCCCTCACACTGGCAGACGTCTCTAACAAGCTTTCTTACCACCATTATCTCAATATGAATAACTGGCAGGAGTAATTTGTTTCTAACTTGATTTTAAAGCAACAATAATTATAAATCATATTCTAAATGACATTTTAATGCAATTTTAATGTCATTTTTCATTACGTGTGTACCTTTCTGCTACAAATAAAAGTTTTTTTCCCATGTTTTGTTTCCCTTAACTCGAATATTTCACATTTTAATCAATAACAAAGGCATCAAACACTAATTGTATGTTCAAGCTATGTTTATTTTTTTTTTTTTCTGTTTACATAAACTACTTCGTTTTCCTTTGGTGCCATTATTTTCACATGGGTACAGTCTATCACTCCCACAACACCGGCAAGTTGGTAGAATTCTGCTTGCTTTACACGGATCTCCACCCTATCAAGGGAAGACAGGATAAACCTCCCGACTACCTACGGGTCACTGAGGGCGGCCAGAGTTTCCACAATCACCCTGCTTACACTACTCTGGCCTACCCCAAACTCATCACTTGAACACTGCAGCATTTTTCCTGTAGCCAAGTATCTTTAAGTCAAAATCACTTTCAACCCCGGGGTGAAGGAATGCTCCCTTTGAACTGGATCTTGTAGCTCTCTTCTCACCAAATCAGTCACATACTCCATTCCTGCACGGTCTAATATGTATGTCTTGACAAGTTCACCATCGTTATACAGTTCCAAAGCGTCCTATCAAACTCTAAATTGCGGAGGCGGGCTGGGCGAGGAGCTCCGGCGGCCATGTTGATATGGGTCTGGGTCTGGGATTCACTATTAACTTTACTATTAAGTGTTTAGAAGTCCTCGCCAGCACTCTCAAGTTAATACCAAAGTTAAGAGTAGGTATTAGGCTAATAGTTGTTGAGGACACACTTTGAGAGTGAAGTTAATACCAAAGTCGAAAGTTAATACTAAGTTTAGTATTAATAGTTGTGGAGGATACGGGCCCTGGTCTCCTAATTACAGGAAAGACATTGAATTACTTGAGAGAGTACAGCGCCGCGCCACGAAGATGATACCATCACTGAGGACGAAGCCCTATGAAGAGCGACTCGAGCGACTCAACCTCTTCACGTTGGAAAAGAGACGCCTGCGGGGAGACATGATACAAGTCTTTAAGTACCTGAACAGGCTCAGCAACGTTGATCACTCCAAACTCTTCACGCTACAAACCAACCTGAGAACAAGAAACAACGGAAAAACAATTCAAGCAAAGTGATGCAATACCGACATCGGCAGGAGTTATTTCTCGAATAGAGTTGTTCGCCACTGGAACAGCCTTCCTGCAGAAGTGGTTAGCGCAGAGACCATCAACTCCTTCAAATAACGCATTGATCGCCACTTTGCTGCATCGGGAGTGACCTGAACGTTCCCAAGAGTAGATACACAAGTGCTTTAATCCTTCCCTGCAAGCCACTCCTATGGCAAACGGATTGATTGAATCACTGAACGCAGGCAGCCTAGTAATGAGCCAACAGGCTTTCTGCTGTCTGCTAGTCCATGTTTCCATGTTTCCTTCCACTTATCCTGTCTCTCTCTCCTCATCTCTTTCTTTTCCTTTTCTCTTCCCCTCCTTTATTCCCCTACCACTCGTCTCTCTCTCTTCCTTCTCGTTCCTCCTCACCTCTTCCTCTCTTCCTTCTCCTCCTCCTTTTTTCCTGTTCTCTCCTCCTCCTCTCCTTAATTCCTCATTTTCCTCTCCTTTTCAACGTTTTCTCCTTTTTTTCTTTCTCCCTCTTTCCCTTACCTCCCAAATCTTACCCTATACCTCTCTCTCTCTCTCTCTCTCTCTCTCTCTCTCTCTCTCTCTCTCTCTCTCTCTCTCTCTCTCTCTCTCTCTCTCTCTCTCTCTCTCTCTCACTCTTTCAACCCCTGTTTCATCTCCATCATCATCATCATCATCATCATCATCATCATCATCATCATCATCATCATCATCATCATCATCAACATCATCATCACCATCATCATCATCATCATCATCATCATCATCACCATCATCATCATCATCACCATCATCATCATCATCATCATCATCATCATCATCATCACCATCATCATCATCATCATCGTCATCATCATCATCAGCAGCAGCAGCATCATCATCATCTGCTTCACTTCTCTTCCTGCTTCAATTCTGTTCGAGTTTTGCTTCATTTGTCTGATTCCCCCAATTAATCTAACTTAATAGTCTCTCTCTCTCTCTCTCTCTCTCTCTCTCTCTCTCTCTCTCTCTCTCTCTCTCTCTCTCTCTCTCTCTCTCTCTCTCTCTCTCTCTCTCTCTCTCTCTCTCTCTCTCTCTCTCAGTATGAAAAAAAACTGAAATAGAAGAAGTGGAAAAAAAGAAAACAGTAGAAAAACTGACGTGAAGAAAGTTTTGAAAGGAAAAGATTTTGGGAGAAAACAAAGAAGAGTTAAACAAAGAGAGAAAAGTAATGACAGTAAGAAGAATGGAAATGCAAGATGAGAGGAAAAAAAATGAAATAACTATAACCAAAAAAAAAATGTGCAGAGGCTACTTTTTGCCTTTTCTCAGACTGAAAACAAACTCCCTCACACGAAGCTAAAATTCATACCTAGACAAATGAAAATAAGCCGAGGCGACAGAAGAATAAGAAAGAAAAAAAACTATACGCAAGGAAGACTGAAGGAAATATTATTATGCCTCAGAATTGTGCCAAAGAAATATATTAAGGGTGGAAGAGTTTTGAAAGTTGGTAAGATTATGACAAGAAAAGAGAAGGAAAGGGCGAAGAGAAAAGAAATGAGGAAGGAAGGAATATTTTAAGGATAAGGAAAGGAAGAAAGTATGGGGAGCGTAAAATAAGAATGAAAGAAGGAAGGATGGTGGTGAAGATTATTCCAAAAAGAGAAAAAAAATGTAAGAATGAGGAACGAAGGAAGAATGAATGTTAAGGATAAAAAAAAGAGGAAAATATAGGCATGCAGTCAGGAAAGAAGAGAGTGAGAGAAAAACAAGCGAAGCAGATAAATAAAACGAAATAAAGAAGGATTAAAAAAGAAAAAGAGGAAGAATGTGCAAGAATGAGGAAAGTTGGAAAGTTTCGTTTAGGCGGAGCAACATCTGTGGCCATATGCCGGAGAAAGACAGAAGGGGAAGGAATTATAGCAGAAGGAAACAGATCCCAGGAAACGGGACACAACCCCTGATTAATACCTGGTACCCATTCACTGCTGGGTGGACAGGGGCGTAGGGTATCGGAAAAGCCGCCCAAATTTTTCCACTCCGCCCGCCTAGAATAAGGAGAGAAAGGGAAAAGGCAAGAGGAAAGAACGGAAAGGAAATAAAATAATGACACATTGGGGGAAATGAGTGAAAGTAAGAAAACAGAGGAGGAAAGTAAGAATAGTTTCCCTTCTATAATAAAAGCTCGTCAATACACCACAACGATCACCACTATAATCACACCCACCACCGCCACCTCCACCACCACCACTACTACTACTACTACTACTACTACTACTACTACTATACTGTACTACTACTACTACTACTACTACTTTTTTTTTTTTTTTTTTTTTACAACAAAGGAGGCACCTCAAGGGCAACAAAAAAAGAAAACAATAATAAAATAAAAAAAAGCCCGCTACTCGCTGCTCCTAAAGTAAAGCAAAAGAGGTGGCCGAAAGGAAGATCAAATACAGGAGGAGACGTGTCCTGATACCCTCCTCTTGAAAGAGTTCAAGTCGTAGGCAGGAGGAAATACAGATGAAGGAAGATTGTTCCAGAGTTTACCAGCGTGAGGGATGAAAGAGTGAAGATGCTGGTTAACTCTTTCATAAGGGGTTTGGACAGTATAGGGATGAGCATGAGTAGAAAGTCGAGTGCAGCGGGGCCGCGGGAGGGGGGGAGGCATGCAGTTAGCAAGTTCAGAAGAGCAGTCAGCGTGGAAATATCGATAGAAGATAGAAAGAGAGGCAACATTGCGGCGGAATTTAAGAGGTAGAAGACTATCATTATGAGGAGGAGAGCTGATGAGACGAAGAGCCTTAGCCTCCACTCTGTCCAGAAGAGCTGTGTGAGTGGAGCCCCCCCACACATGAGATGCATACTCCATACGAGGGCGGACAAGGCCCCTGTATATGGTCAGCAACTGTGCAGGGGAGAAGAACTGGCGGAGACGGTACAGAACGCCCAGCTTCGAGGAAGCTGATTTAGTAAGAGATGAGATATGAAGTTTCCAGTTGAGATTTTGAGTTAAGGATAGACCGAGGATGTTTAGTGTTGAGGAAGGTGATAGCTGGGTGTTGTCAAAGAATAGGGGATAGTTGTTTGGAAAATTGTGTCGAGTGGATAGGTGGAGAAACTGTGTTTTTGAGGCGTTGAAGGACACCAGGTTCTTCTTGCCCCAATCGGAAATAATAGTAAGGGCTGAGGCTAAGCGTTCTGCAGCCTCCAGCCTTGAGTCGTTAAGTTCCAGAAGGGTGGGTCTTCTATTAAAAGAAGTTGAGTAATGCAGAGTGGAATCATCGGCGTAGGAATGGATAGGACAGTTCGTTTTGGAAAGAAGATCATCAATGAGCAACAGAAAAAGAGTGGGAGATAGGACAGAACCCTGTGGGACACCACTGTTAATAGATTTAGGGGAAGAACAGTGACCGTCTACCACGGCAGAAATAGAACGGTCAGAAAGGAAACTGGAGATAAAGGTACAGAGAGAAGGATAGAAACCGTAGGAGGGTAGTTTAGAAAGCAAAGATTTGTGCCAGACCCTATCAAAAGCTTTTGTTATGTCTAGCGCAATAGCAAAAGTTTCACCGAAACGGCTAAGAGAGGATGACCAAGAGTCAGTTAAGAAGGCTAGGAGATCACCAGTAGAACGCCCCTTGTGGAACCCATACTGGCGATCAGATAGAAGGTCAGAAATGGAAAGGTGCTTTTGAGTCTTCCGGTTAAGGATTGATTCAAAAGCTTTAGATAGACAAGAAAGTAAAGCTATAGGACGGTAGTTTGAGGGATTGGAGCGGTCACCCTTCTTAGGCACAGGCTGTATGAAGGCATACTTCCAGCAAGAAGGAAAGGTAGATGTTGACAGGCAGAGGCGAAAGAGTTTGACCAGACAGGGTGACAGCACGGAGGCACAGTTTTTAAGGACAATAGGAGGCACTCCATCAGGTCCATAAGCCTTCTGAGGATTGAGGCCAGAGAGGGCATAGACAAAATCATTTTGAAGAATCATTATAACAGGCATAAAGGAGTCAGAGGGGGGATGAGTAGGAGGAATATGCCCAGAATCGTCCAGAGTGGAGTTTTTAGAAAAAGTTTGAGAGAAGAGTTCAGCCTTAGAGATAGATGAGACGGCAGTGTTGCCGTCAGGACTGAGGAGTGGAGGGAAAGATGAAGAAGTGAAGTTGGAGGAGATGTTTTTGGCTAGATGCCAGAAGTCACGGGAAGAATTAGAGAAAGCAAGGTTTTGACATTTTCTATTAATGAAAGAATTTTTGGTTAGTCGGAGAATAGATTTGGCACGATTTCGGGCAGAAATGTAAAGTTCATAATTAGCATTAGTTTGAAGGCTCTGGTACCTTTTGTGAGCTACCTCTCTATCATTGACAGCACGAGAACAAGCGTGATTAAACCAAGGCTTTTTAGCGTGAGGAGTAGAGAAAGAACGAGGAATGTATGCCTCCATTCCAGAGACAATCACCTCTGTGATGCGCTGAGCACACACAGAGGGGTCTCTATCCTGGAAGCAATAATCATTCCACGGGAAATCGGACAATGACATCCTCAGGTCGTCCCACCGAGCTGAAGCAAAATGCCAGAAGCATCACCTCTTCGGTGGGTCAAGAGAGTGTACAGGAGCGATAGGACAGGATGCAGAAATAAGATTGTGATCGGAGGAGCCCAACGGAGAGAACAGTTTGACAGAATAAGCAGAAGGGTTTGAGGTAAGGAAGAGGTCTAGAATGTTGGGCCGATCTCCAAGACGGTCAGGAATACGTGTAGGGTGCTGGACCAACTGCTCTAGGTCGTTGAGGATAGCAAAGTTGTAGGCTTGTTCACCAGGATGGTCAGTGAAAGAGGATGAAAGCCAAAGCTGGTGGTGAACATTGAAATCTCCTAGGATGGAGATTTCAGCAGCGAAGGAAGTGGGTCAAGATGTGCTCCACTTTAGAATTCAAATAGTCAAAGAATTTTACATAGTTGGTAGAGTTAGGTGAGATAAAAAGCACATATTTATTTATTAATAGAATTAAAATTAAGTCTTAATAATAATTTTACTACTAATAATATTACTACTAATACTATTACAACTATTAATATTACTACTATTACTATTACTACTAAAACTACTATTACTACTACTACTATTATTACTAATACTAATATAACAATTAACAATACAAAAACACTACCGATTAAATCCCTTTAAACAATTACAATAACAATAAGTAATAATTTAAACACTACAACCACAAAAACAACCTCCCAATTTGCATGCAGGGGCAGTCTCGTATTTACACTGAACTATATTTCCGGCGGCCTTGCCTGTACTCGCCTGCCCCACCCAATAGTAGGAAGGCCAGTAAAGGCTCCTTCAACCTCCAATATCACGGCTTCACTGCTCTCAAAATACCTTTCACTTAACCCTCATCTCCCTCCCTCCCTCATTCTCTCCTCCTACTCCTCCGGTTTCCATCATGTTTCTATTCCTTTCTCACATAACTCGCCTGCATTTTTATTACCTTCTGATCCTCTTTATATTCCTCCTCCTCCTTATCTCCACCGAGCCTTGTTCGAAGCTTCGAATCTGTAATCCGTTCAGCCAGTCGTCTCTCTCTCTCTCTCTCTCTCTCTCTCTCTCTCTCTCTCTCTCTCTCTCTCTCTCTCTCTCTCTCTCTCTCTCTCTCTCTCTCTCTCTCTCTCTCTCTCTCTCTCTCTCTCTCTCTCTCAATTGTGATGATAATGTTTAGTTGTAGCTTTTCTTTTGTCATATAGAGCCGTGTAACAGTAGTAGTAGTAGTAGCTGTAATACTAACAGCAACACAGCATTAAAAGATCGGGCAGTATTTACCATATTTATTTATTTTTATTAGCACAACTTTCATGTAAAACTAAATCCAACGGTGTTCACAGCACTTCCCTTTTTTACTGTCCATTTGCTTTCATTCGTTTCCCGTTACTTAAATTTCTTTTTTCCATATATCCATACCAAATGTATATAATTATTATACACCAGTATATACGCCTCCGTGGCCTAGTGGTCAGCGTGCCTTGCTATTACTCCGCAGCCTTGGGTTCGAATCCCGGCACGGGCATTCAGCGTGCAGCTCACCCAGCTGTTCATCCTCCCTCTCGGGCTAGTCGATAAATGGGTGCCTGGGGAAACCCAGGGAAGGTAAACTGTGGCAATCCCGGATGTCACACTGGCGCGTGTCCCGGGGTGGCTGGTTCTTGTCCACCACAGGCTCAAAGGGACAGCGGGTCGGAGAAGAGCACCGCAGCCACGCGCAGCTATGGCGTATGCACCCGCCTTTACCACACCAAATTACGTTTTCGCATTTAAATTTCCAGCTGCTTGGCTACCTTCCTTTTTTCATACGCTTCCATTGTTATTTCTACTGCCATTCCTTCACCGCTACTTGCTTCCTTCAATCTATCTTTCCA